>NC_051229.1:20931729-21034549 GCF_015220715.1 Pygocentrus nattereri
TGGTAATTGGGTACAAGCACATCGAAATATCTAATTAACTGTAAATATACTCAGTGTACAGAAAAACCAGCCATTAGGGGTGTACTTTGTGTACTTCTGGTGCCGGTCCCAAGCCCGGATAAATGGTGAGGGTTGCGTCAGGAAGGGCATCCGGCATAAAACTTGTGCCAAAACTATCATGCGGATCACAAATATGATTGCCATACTGGATCGGTCGAGGCCTGGGTTAACAATGACCGCCTCCAGTGCTGTTGACCAGCAGGGTGCCGGTGGAAATTGGACTACTGTAGGTCGAAGACCATCAGAGAGGAGAGGAGGAAGGCGGGTTAGACGGCAGCGAGAGAGAAGGAAAGGCAGGAGTATGGAGGTTAGAGTAGGGACTCAGGGATAATGATAATGTCAGGGACATAGGGATAATGACTGGTAAAGGCAGAGAGCTTGCAGACATGATGGAGAGAAGGAAGGTAGATATTCTGTGTGTCCAGGAGACCAGATGGAAAGGAAGCAAGGCCAGGAACTTTGGAGGTGGATTCAAACTGTTCTTTCATGGTGTAGAGAAATGGAGTAGGGATAATCCTAAAGGAACAGCTTGGGAAAAGTGTTCTGGATGTAAAGAAAGTGTCAGACAGGATTATGAGCCTGAAGTTGGAGGTTGATGGTGTGATTTTGAATGTGGTCAGTTCATATGCACCACAGGTTGGTTGTCAGTTAGAGGAGAAAGAGCAATTTTGGAGTAAGATGGATGAAGTGGTAGATGGTGTCCCTAGAGAGGAGAGATTAGTGATTGGTGCAGACGTCAATGGACATGTTGGTGAAGGGAACAGAGGGGATGAAGAGGTGGTGGGTATGTATGGTGTGAAAGACAGAAATGCAGAAGGTCAGATGGTTGTAGATTTTGCAAAGAGAATGGAAATGGCTGTGGTGAACACGTATTTTCAGAAGAGGGAAGAACACAGGGTGACATATAAGAGTGGAGGGAGGTGCACATAGGTGGATTATATCCTTAGCAGGAGATGCCACCTAAAGGAGATTGGAGATTGTAAAGTGGTGCCAGGGGAAAGTGTAGCAAGGCAGCATAGGGTGGTTGTCTGTAGAATGAGGTTAGAAACAAAGAAGAGGAAGAGAGTGAGGACAGAGCCAAAGATTAGATGGTGGAAGCTGAAGGAGGAGGATGGTTGCAGGCAGTTCAGGGAAAAATTGCAACAGGCCCTTGGGGGCAGTGAGGAGCTACCTGAGGACTGGGAAACTACAGCTAAGGTGGTGAGAGAAACTGGCAAGAATGTGTTGGCTGTTTCGTCTGGTCAGAGGAAAGAAGACAAGGAAAGTTGGTGGTGGAATGAGGAAGTCCAGGAGAGTATTCAGAAGAAGAAGGCAGCTAAGAAAAAGTGGGATAACCAGAGAGATGAAGCGAGTAGGCAGGAGTACTGTGAGGCTAGACGCATAGCAAAAAGAATGGTGACAAAGGCAAAGGCTCAGGCCCATGATGAGCTGTATGAAAGGCTGGACAGTAAAGAAGAAGTAAAGGACTTGTATCGCTTGGCTATACAGAGAGATAGAGCTAGAAAGGATGTACAGCAGGTTAGGCTGATAAAGGATAGAGAGGGAAATGAACTAGTGAGTGAACAGAGAGTGTTTGAAGAACTAATGAATGAGGACAACGAGAGAGAGGAGGATGACGGGGGGGAGAGATAGTGGATCAGGAAGTGCAGAGAATTAGTAAGGTTGAAGTGAGGGCAGCTTTAAAAAGGATGAAGAATGGAAAGGCAGTTGGTCCAGATGACATACCTGTGGAGGTATGGAGATGTTTAGGAGAGAAGGCAGTGGACTTTTTAACCAGGTTGTTTAACAAAATCCTGGAGAGGGAGAGGATGCCTGATGATTGGAGAAGCAGTGTATTGGTCCCCATTTTTAAGAACAAGGGTGATGTGCAGAGCTGCAGTAACTACAGAGGTATAAAGTTGATGAGCCACACCATGAAGGTATGGGAAAGAGTTGTTGAAGCAAAGCTAAGGCGAGAGGTCCAGATCAGTGAGCAGCAGTTTGGTTTCATGCCCAGAAAGAGTACCACAGATGCAATTTTTGCATTGAGAGTGTTGGTAGAGAAGTACAGAGAAGGTCAGAAGGAGCTACATTGTGTCTTTGTGGATCTAGAGAAGGCATATGATAAGGTGCCAAGACAGGAACTGTGGTACTGTATGAGGAAGTCAGGTGTAGCTGAAAAGTATGTTAGGGTGGTGCAGGACATGTATGAGGATAGTGAGACAGTGGTGTGGTGTGCAGTTGGAGTGACAAATGGTTTCAAGGTGAAGGTAGGGTTACATCAGGGATCAGCTTTGAGCCCCTTCTTGTTTGCAATGGTGATGGACAGGTTGACAGATGAGGTCAGGCAGGAGGCTCCATGGACCATGATGTTTGCAGATGACATTGTAATCTGTGGTGAGAGTAGAGAGCAGGTTGAAGAGAATCTGGAGAGGTGGAGGTTTGCACTGGAGAGGAAAGGAATGAAGGTCAGTAGAGACAAGACGGAATACATGTGTGTGAATGAGAGGGAGGCAGGTGGAAAGGTGAAGATGCAAGGAGTAGAGGTCGTAAAGGTGGATGACTTCAAATATCTTGGGTCAACCATCCAGAGCAACGGACAGTGTAGAAAAGAGGTGAAGAAGAGGGTGCAGGCAGGATGGAGTGGGTGGAGACGGATGTCAGGGCTGATGTGTGACAGAAGGATAGCAGCAAGAGTGAAAGGGAAGGTTTACAAGACAGAAGTGCATCCTGCTATGATGTATTGTTTGGAGACTGTGGCTCTGTCTAAAAGACAGGAGGCTGAGCTGGAGGTGGCGGAGATGAAGATGCTGAGATTTTCGTTGGGAGTGACAAGGCTGGACAAGATTAGAAATGAGCAGATCAGAGGGACAGTGAAGGTGGAGCAGTTTGGAGATAAAGCCAGAGAGGCCAGGTTGAGATGGTTTGGACATGTGTTGAGGAGGAATAGTGGATATATTGGGCAAAGAATGTTGGAGATGGAGCTGCCGGGTAGAAGGAGAAGAGGTAGACCTCAGAGAAGGTTTATGGATGTAGTAAAGGTGGACATGGAGATGGTTAGTGTGAAAGTAGAAGAGGCAATGGATAGGGCAAGATGGAGGCAGATGATCCGCTGTGGCAACCCCTAAAGGGAGCAGCCAAAAGAAGAAGAAGATACTCAGTGTACAGAAACCAAAAGGAAGATCTCACATTGCAGATGACCAATTACACTAGGAATGCAAACACACAAGGGAATAAACAAATATTATTACTGTGTATATTTAATTACTGTGTTCTTTACTGGCCAGATATTACTACAATAAGCGGATTCTGCACAAGACCAAAGGAAAGAGATTCACCTATAAGTTTAACTTCAACAAACTGATCCTGGTGAACTACCCAAGTCTCCATACCTGCCAGGTTTGTATATACAATACTAGGCCAAAGTCAGAGACTACTTTTCATTTATGTAATTTCCAGTCAAAACGGTTATAAAGTACATAGAAGCTAAATATCACATTTTTCGATATTTAGTGTATCCGCTCTTTGTCTGTATTACAGCATCTATTCTTCTATTCAGGAAATTTTCCTATTCTATTTATTTTTTATTTTCCTAGAAAACACTGTACAATACAGAATTTCTCTCTCTGTCTCTTCTCAGATGGTTCAGTCTGGACCCTCACTCCCATTTCCTTTCATTTCTTCTGAGGGGCCACTCTACAGCCAAACTATGGACAAGGGTATTAAAAACCATTTTCCTGTAATGCCTACCATGAAAACACATATTAGTCTCACACATATAGCCTCTAGCATTTAACTGAAATCTCTTAACTCAGTTTTAGTCTTTTTCAAACATCATTTAAAATGTCATTTACTCTTTACACTGGAACAACAAAATTCAACTGGTCTTAAAGTAATTGAGGAGGGGGGTGATCACATAACATTAAGTCGTATTTCGAGGGTTATCTCCTGGAAAGTCACCATTTTGGAAATTCAACTTTGTTTCGACAGTCATTGACAGCCATTGCCACTAATGCTTGTGTCTCTCAACAGCTCTGCCATCCCTTTCTCATCCTCTACTCCTCCCTTACTGCCTCCCAAAGCCCCTCCCCTTCACTCAGACCCATCCAATCCCAGGACAATTCTCAGTCTTTTCTACCCCACCTTCTTCAGTGGCTAACCTATCAGAGCTCTCCCGCCTGCCACCTTTCAGTGCTGCCCTGCACCTTGGCCACACTTTACACGGCTGGCAAGTTAAGAGCAGCATGGATTGGTGTTTGAACAGAGCCATGGCACCACGTGAGAGGGACACCAGAGAAGGGCAAGAAAAAAAGACAAACTGACTGAAAGAGAGAGATGGACGAAAGAAGCTGGAAAAGCAACTCAGAACTTAATAGATGACATTTAAAGCTCCAGTCAGGAATTACTACAATTTACAGGCCAGTTTTTAGTCTTTGAAGCAGCAGCAGCACTTTTCCTGAAATGTACAGTGAGAAAAGTAAGCACTGCATTTACTTTATTTGAATGTGTTACATCCTTATAAATGTTATATGTACAGTATTGTGCAAAAGTCAGTGACCACTTTTTATGTAAAACAAAATTGCAGGTCAGTGCAAGTTATTACTTTTTTGGGGATATTTCTGAAGAGATTAGATATAAGATAATAGAAAGTCTAAGGCTAATGCTTAAAAAATCTGGAGTATCCAAAACAGGAGCTGAAAAATGTTTCAAGAGATATAGACAAAAAAGGACTCCTAACAACCATGCAAACCTGACCACTAAAACTGTCACCATCCAATAAACAACACTCTTGCTTCACATTGCACTATGAGCCTGTTTACGCCTTGCGTTAACATGTGTCACATGTCTGGATTGTATCTGGATAACTTTAGTCAGATTCCTTTTACATGTTTCACTAAAATCTGTCTCCAGTGTGACCAGATGACATCCTATGTTGGTTTTCACTGGTAAAAAGCATGTCAGCACATATCTTATTTCTGTACTTTTATTTACTCTTTTCCACATTATGATAAGCTTGGTGTGGAAGCTTTCATTGGCCTGGAGAGCATGAAAGCTTTTGGTTTGGCGCTAACCTCAGCCTCGTATCTGTAGTTTCCTTGTTTAAATGGCACCTGCTCATCAGTGCACAGCATGCATATTTCTGAGCCTGTCACTGTATATGGATAGCGAAAAAGGCATTCTGTTTACACTTGCGTTAGATGTGGTCATTTATCTCTGACCACATCTGAATATATGATCATAATTCGCTCACAGTGTCTCCTGGGGGTTTTTACACCTGACTTTTAATGCAGTTAAATAAAATATAATTGAGATCTGATCACCTAAAATGCATGTCAGTGCAAGGTGTACAAAGGCAAAATAAGTGTAAGGATATGTTGTTGTCAAAAAGCCATTACTGAAAAAGGAAATAGTCACAAAATTTGCACCACAACACCAAACCTGGACATCTGAATTGTGGAAACTGTAAGTTTTATGGACTGACAAATCTAAATTTGTGTTTTGGCACCATAAGATTTGCAAGAAGCAGGAAATGCAACCTACTTGAGACTGAATTTTTGAGATGTGGAAAAATGTCCTGGCAGATTTAGTTAAAAAAATCACAGGCAAATCTCCTTGTTTCTTTTATGTTTTCTGCTCTTTGTAGTCTGATATATATATATATAAGATATACACATTTGATTGAAGTCAATTCAATGCATCACTTTTTTCAATTTATCATTTTACCATTAACTGTCAAAGCTTCTGCAGGGCTGCTGTGATACTATTTGTGTTGGGCTTGAATGAGTCTTTAGATATTAGGTAATTGTTTCATCAGAGACATACAGTATAAGAAATTATAGTTTATACATTACATGATTGAGCACTTATATTAATAAAAGCAAATATGTCCAAAAGCAGATCACTATCCTGTGTTATTATGCCACTGACTGTATTAACCCAGGGGGCTTTAAGAACTGCAGCCCAGAGGGGCCCTGCAACGATGACAGCAAATGAAATTTGCCAAGGCATCGTTCTGAGATGGTTGCTAAGGTGTAGCCAGGCTGCTGCTTTGGAATCCCAGGTGGTTACTTAGGTGTGGTTAAGCTAGGCCATTGCTATGGAAGCCCAAGCAGTTGCTAAGGTGTTGCTAGGCAGTTGCTGCATTGTGCCAGGTGATTGCTAAGGTGTTACTTGACTGTTGCTTTGGAATACCAGATGGTTGCTAAAGTATTGTCATATTATTGTTGTGGTATTACAGGTGGTTACTAGGATTGTTGCTGTGGTATTCAGGGAGTTCTTAAAGTGTTCATGGGCCCATTGCTATGGTATCCCAAGTGGTTGCTAATGTGTTGCTTAGGCACTGCTACATCCCAGGTGGTTGTTATTGTTTTGATAGGCCATTGCTGTGGTAACTCAGGTGTTTGCTAAGGTGTTGCTTGGCCATTGCTATGTTATCCCAGGTCACTGAGGTGACACTAAGGTGTTGCTATTCTGTTGTTATGGTGACTGCTAATATGTGTGTATATATTTGTGCTAGTGTGCATGTGAGTCTGTAAGTAATGTCTAGGGGGGGGCAGTGTGAAAGGTGTCTTTTGTGACATCATTTGTGGCAGCTGAATTTTCTCACCATCTCGCATTCCCGAAAAAACGTTTGAGCAAATGCTAGAAATCATACATGAGATCATTCCTAAACAAGAAGCTATGCAAAATATTGGCATGGAGACAACATTAATAGCAAAATGGATGTTTATCAGAGGAGAGCTTAGGCAGTGTAGATTATATATTTAAAGTAGAAATAGACAGAAGACAGTCTACAGTCTTATGTTTGTTGTATAATGCAGGGCTCTGGAATTCGCAAAGATGTTTGGTGTCCATGGCTTCAAAAAAAATCAACATACAATTTATTTCACTCCTGCAGCCGTCAGCCAAAGTTGGGAAAATGTAACTCTTCATGCTGGCAGTGGTAGAAGTTTCCATTGTGTCTCCATTTAACCATGCAATATTTCGTTTGCCACTGTCCATCTATTTCCAACATGTAGACACAGCATATGTTGGCCTTGTCAAGCCAAATTGATAATAGTAAAAGCAAGCGGAAAATCTTAATGTCAATGAAAATTTGTTAGTTCCAGGTTGTCTTTTGCAGGGAGTTGTGGTGTATGTGAATGTCAAGTGATGCTGAGCTTACACTGTAAATAAATTATTCTACTTTTATAGCTATAAAAATAAACCAGGCCAACAGACCACCACTATACTCTCCCTATTCACTCCATTTGATTCCAGCACTCTATTATCATATGCTTTGTCTCATCTTTATATTATTTTGTGAAGTGACTCATTCTTCATTCTATCATGTTTTCCCATTCGTTCAAGTACATGCTCAATACTTCCTGCTATTTCAGTCATATGGAAAACTGTGGGCATCACTGGTCAAATTGCATGTTTTCTTGATTTTCTAAGTGAAAATTACTTCTCTATGAAGAATTCATTTCAGCACATTTTAATGCACAATTACTGTTTATTTACTGAATTTAAAATATTGGGTCAGTAGCAGAGCATCCAAGAGAGGCTGATTCTTTCAGAAGTAAAGATGGGGAGGAGTTCACCACTTTGTGAATGAATGCACAATCAAAACAGTCTAAATGTGAAATAGCAAAGAAATTTGGGGTTCATCATCTACAGTACGTAATATTATGAAAAGATTTAGAGACTCTGGAGAAATCTCTGATTTCAAAGGTTAAGGCCAAAAACCAATATTGGCTAACCATGATCTTCAGGCCCCTCAGGCACCACTGCATTAAAAAATACAATTCTCTAGTGGAAATCGTTGCATGGGCTCAAGAACCATTGTCTGTGACCACAGTTTGTCACTGCAGTCAAAAATACAAGTTAAAACTCTACTATGCAAAGAAGAAACTACATGTAAACAGGATCCAGAAACACCACTGCCTTCTCAGGACCGAGCTTATTTAAGATAAGATAAGATAAGATAAGATAAGATAATCCTTTATTAGTCCCACAGCAGGGAAATTCACAGAATTACAGCAGCAGCAGAGTAACAGGAGTAAGGCACTCAGTAATAGAAATGGGAAACAGTATAAACATTATCAACATTATAAATAATAAAAATTAAAGCTAAATCTCTAGACTATTTACAGGAAAAATAATAATAAAATAAAATAAAATAAGAGTTGCATAGAAAAGATGTTCAAATTGAGTGGGTCATTATTGCTGTTGTAGTGTGTAAGTGACTGTCTGTGTCTCTGTCTGCCCTGCGGTGGACTGGCGATCTGTCCAGGGTGTATCCTGCCTTCCGCCCGAAGACTGCTGGGATAGGCTCTAGCACGCCCCCGCGACCCTGACGGAGAAGCGGCTTAGAAAATGGATGGATGGATGGATGGATGGATGGATGGATGGATGGATTATTGCTATTGTATTTTTTTCAGCCGTTTTGTTACGTTAACCGTTTTTGATGTCTACTGTTTTGCCAAAAAGGTTAACAAACAAGGAATACAAAAAATGTAAGATATAACCATCTGTTTTTTTGTAATATAGGAAAAAGAGACAGAAACTGTATTCATATTTTCATACTATTGATACCGATAACTAAATATGTCAATTCATAGACTAATATATTATATATATATATATATATATATATATATATATATATATATATATATACACACACACACACACACATACATACATACACACACATACATACATACACACACACATAGATTTACATACATAAAAAATGAGATTATATATATATTGTATGTGTATATATACACACTATATATATATATATATATATATATATATATATACACACACACACACACACACACACACATACACACACACATAGATTTACATACATAAAAAATGAGATTATATATATATATATATATATATATATATTGTGTGTGTATATATACACACTATATATATATATATATATATATATATATATACACACTATATATATGTATGTATGTATGTATGTATGTGTAATATATATATATATATATATATATATATATATATATATATATATATATATATATATATATATATATATATATATATATATGTATGTGTGTGTGTGTGTGTGTGTGTGTATATATATATATATGTGTATGTGTATGTGTATATATATTGTTGTGAATTTATTAGGTAATGGGGAACCAGGGGCTGTAATGGGGGAGTTAGGATGATTCTAAGGGCCTGTGACTGACAGGAGCCCTAAGCATTACTAGAATACTAGGTAAATAATATTCAATTCTTACTTATAAAACAGTTTCATTTTCTTTTTTTTTGGCATAAAAGAAAACATCCAGAGGGCTTCTGTATGTATCAGCCCTGTATCTAATAGAAATAATTCCTACAAGAGCATTGTTATATTTTAATAACAGTGCATTCTTTCAAAAACAGATGGTGTAAAAATATTGGCACCTCTAAAGAACATTTAAAATGAAGTCAAATACATTTGCATCCTTGGGGAAAAATATTTTATGGCATAATGTTTTAAAAGCTGATTTTAACAGCACTTTTATTTTGATAATACCAGTATCTGTTGTTTGCCCTATCACCAGCAAATGCATTCTCAAAGTTGCAGGAAGCATTTGTGACTGTTCAGCATAATCTTTGCCATCTATGGCTCATTCTTGATGATCAAAAACCAAAATATATGTTATTCTCTTTGTCATCTTTGTCATGAACGTACACACTGCCAACAGAAATAGTTTCATCTTACAAATATTTTTTGTTTGAGTTTTATGTTAGATGATAATTTATTAATATAATAATATAAATTACTCATGAAACGACCATTATAGAAGCTAAAGTTTTTTTTTTATTAAGGCATGCTTCAAGGACAACATTGCACTCTTTGAACTATCATTGTGTGTCATTCAAGTTTTATAACACATGCTAGGTGCTAAACTCATCACTGTAAACTTTATAAAATTACTAGTTGGTCTCTACTTTTAGTGCAAAATCAAACCCAAGGGAACCCAAAGATCACAGCTTCAGAACTGCACGGCTTACTTGAACCTCAGCGTTTTCAAATTTCAAAATCCACTGTCAGATGACCAGAAACTTTTTGAAAGAGTTCCATGAAGAAGACTTTCCTGAGAGCAAGCCATAAAATGCAGTACCTGAGGTTTGCAGAAGAATGTCATTGGAACTACAAATGGAATTTTGCGACATTGTCAGATCCGATAAATACACACCATTGTTATGTTTGGCAAAAAAAGGGACCACATACAATAACAAGCACGTGGTATCCACCATATAATATGGTGGTGGGCCATTGATGTTTTGGTGGTGTTTTGTTATTTGAAAGATTTATTGGCTATTTAAAGTTAACATCGTGAAATACAAATTCATTTCAAAAGATGCTCATAACAGTAAAGTGCATTAGCCAAGCGTTTTGGCCATGGTCATTCATTTTCAAATGTATCTGATAAATACATTTACATGTTTTTTATAGTACATTTCTAGGCGAAATAATTGTATTTTAAAATTTTAAAATATTTGAAATACATTTGGTTAATATGGTAATTTGCTTTGAAATACCTTAGTGTTTAGAATGTAGTTTGGCATGGATTGCAATGTATTTGACATGTATTTTAAACATACAAAATATATGTCCATATATCTTTTTCCATATGGAAAAATAAACAGCATAACTAATTCTACTAAATACCAGGAGATTTTTAGCCCCAAATCTGTCTGCCTTTTCCAGAAGGCTGAAATTCCAAAAATACATCAAAATCACAAAGAAATCGTTGCAGGACATTAATTCAAAGATCTGCAATGATCCTCTCAGTCTCCAGATCTGAACCCTATTGAAAACATATGGTGTGGTTTGAAGAAGGTCTGAAGGCAGTAGCAAAGACCTATGAGAATCATGGAACTGGAAATGTCCTGTATGGAGGACTGGTCTAAGACCCCTCAACAGGTGTTCTTCAACCTTGTAAGCATTACAGAAAGTGACTCAGTGCTGTTATTCTCACCGGGGGAAGTTGGGTTATGTGGCTAATATTTTTTAAATGTATGTTTTCAAGCTATGTTATTAAAGGAATCTTTTTCACAACACAAAACACTCTCTCATTGCATGTATGGTTTATTTAATATATTAACATTAGCTCATTTTCATGAATGGTGCCAGTAATTCTAGGGTTGACTAAGTGACTATTTTGTTACTATGCTTATGTTTTATTTTGGAAGATTTGTGCTTTACAGATTATTACTGAAATTATTATTCTTATTGCAAGAAGCATTCCAACACAATTCATAATTTTTTTTGACAAAACATCAATTTCATACCTTGCTAGAACCACACTTTTATCCTACACTGCTGAGAATGATGAGGAGCAGGAATACAGTGTGTAGCTACAGGATGAGAGTGTGATCATGCTTTGCATTGTGAGTTATGTATCATATTATGTATGCTCTGAAGTTTACCAACCAGTTTGCTGAAAAGGGTTAGGTCAAGGCAGAGTTATTAAACCGAGTGAAGGTATTAATTGTATTAATTTTCACTTTTATATACTTAAATATGTATAATTATAAACACTTTAGGCTCTGTACCTCCATTTCTAATTGGTTAATATTTTGACACAGTACATATTTTCATATTTCAAAAAGTATAGTTTCTATCTACTTTTTCCACTGGGCTTCAGTCTGGATAGAAGGGGTTCCTTATAAACAGGCCAAAGATTGTGGGTAGAAGGTAAGCATATCTAATAAACTGTCAACTCAGAGTATGTTACAGACTAAATGCCAACAGAGGTGCTTACTCCACTTGCTTCCTCGAAAGACAGGGCATCCAGCATGTAGGCTCTGCTCATCTATTTGCCCATTTCGTAAGAGATTGTACCACATCACTGCAGTACCCTGAAAAAGAAATGCAACAGATCGCACAGATACCACAGGCCAACTACATCAGGTTAATATGGACAATACATCACCTATTCCGGTGTTTCTTAATCCTGGTTCCGGAAGCCTCTGCTTTGCACATTGTAGTGTTTGTCCTGTTCCCAACACAACTGATCTAACCAATTAGCTCATTAACATCCCCTTACCATGAGAGTTAAATAGTGAGTTTAAGCAGGGAAGGAACTAAAATTTGCAGGGCAATGGGGCGCCAGGTTGGGAACATTGGTCTATATAATATACAATGCTTTCAATAAATAGTTAAACCCCTTAAAAGGTATCATTTTTGCATTTATTATGAAATACTAAATTGTCAAAGCCGAACAATCCAGGGGATCACATCCACTTATAATTGAAAATGATTTTTTTTTATCTATGAACCATTAAAGTAGCAGCACTTTGTGTAGGCATTAAAAGCAATTTGTCAAGTTGTGAACCTGAAGAAAAAGTGTGAAGAATGAAGGACAGTATACAAAATAACATTCAAAAATGTTTACTGTCTCCCAGTAAGCATTTGATGAGAAATATAAGAAGAAACATCCCTAAAGTCAGTATGGTGAAGTATGGTGGTGGCAGTCTAATGCTATGACACTTTTCTTCAGCAGAAAAGAAGGACACAACCAAAGTCTTAATCTTTGAGAATCTGTGGCACTACTTGAAAAATGTCCACAAGCATCATGCAACAAAGACAAACAAGAAAGCTTGTAAGTGTTTACAATTCATTTACAATTACAATTTAAAATGACAATTACTTTAAAATGAATATGCTGATTGCAAACATGTGCTTAAGATACTAATTATTAAATGATATATTTGTAGTGTGGAAAATTATGAGAACTTTTGAGGAACTTACATACTTCAGAAGAGCACTGTATATCCACACTGGACTTCCTTCTGTTAATGTTTGTTGTAAATTTCTTTGTATTTTCATGTGCTGCACTAGAAACAATATTACCTGTTAACCTACTGTAATGGTTCAGTATAATTAATCACCTTCTGTGGTTTCAGTGAAGCGCCTATGTTGGGAAACACTGACATCACTCAGCTGTAATGGAGGAAGGAACATTTTAAATGTGCTTAAATTTCACAGATCTAAAAGAAAAGACTAATTGCCATCATGTAGGTTCTATATGGACAGAAAAACATGTGAGGTGTGGACACTATATGGAGAAATAAAACCTTACATAGATCATGATGGTTGCAATCCTGTAGCCATCAGAGCTTTCATCAAGTTTCTGTTGTAGTGAAAACAGCTTTAGTGGACAGAAGAGGCTTATCGCTTTACATCAGATGATTAAAATTTCTTCCTTACCCCGGTATCATAGTGCGGTCCACCAATGCCATAATTCAACACCTGAAGTAATCCAAAATACATTTATCATAAAGAAATGCAATTAACCAGTCAAGCATGTTTTTCAATCTATATAATTACAGCCAATACAGGTAACTGATTGTTGATAATGATTGATACACCTCTTAGCTAATCATAACTGTCTCTAAACATTACTTCCTCTGTCAAGTGAAAAAAAATCTCAGACAAAACTCCTCAAAGCAAACCTGAAGTGAAAATGGCAGTGGCAGTAAATTATAACTATTAGCTTAACAGGTGAAACGGTGCTAGTAAGCTAGTAATTTAATTCATGCACATACAGTATATCACAAAAGTTTATTATGTCTTTTCATGGGACAACACTATAGAAATGAAATCTAGATATAAAGCAGTCAGTGTACAGCTTGTATAGCAGTATAGATTTACTGTCCTCAGAAAATAACACAGCCGTTAATGTCTAAATAGCTAGTGAGTACACCTCACAGTGAACATGTTCAAATTGTCCTAAAAGTGTCAATATTTTGTGTGACCATTATTATCTAGCGCTGCCTTAGCCCTCTTGGACATGGAATTCACCAGAAAGGTTGCTACTGGAATCCTCTTCCATTCATGACATCACGGAGCTGGTGGATGTTAGACCTCCTTCCGCTTGAGGATGCCCTAGAGGTGCTCAATTGGGTTTAGGTCTGGAGACATATTTGGCCAGTTCATCACTTTTACCTTCAGCTTCCTAAGCAAGGCAGTCATCATGTTGGAGGTGTGTTTGGGGTTGTTATGGAGTTGGAAAACTGCCATGTTCCTTCAGAATGTCACAGTACATGTTGGAATTAATGTTTCCCTCAATGAACCACAGCTCCCCAGTGCTGGCAGCACTCATGCAGCCCCAAACCATGATGCTACCACCACCATGCTTGACTATAGGCAAGAGACAGTTGTCTTGGTACTCCTCACCAGGGCACCACCACACATGCTGGACACCATCTGAGCCAAACAAGTTTATCTTGGTCTTGTTAGATCACAGAACATAGTTCCAGTAATCCATGTTCTTCGGCTGCTTGTCTTCAGCTTTGCAGGCTTTCTTGTAGGTCAGCTTCAGAGGCTTCCTTCTGGAAGCATTGTGTGACGTATGGTCTGAGAATTGACAGGCTGACCTCCCACTTCTTCGACCTCTGCAGCAATGCAGGCAGCACTCATGCATCTATTTTTTAAGCCAACCGCTGGATCTGAACACATGGACTCAAGTTCTTTGGTTGACCCTGGCGAGGCCTGTTCCGAGTGGAACCTGGAGGACCGCTTAATGACCTTGGCCACTGTGCTATAGCTCAGTTAGAGGGTGTTAGCAATCTTCTTATAGCCTAGGCCATCTTTGTGGAGAGCAACAATTCTATTTTTCAGATCCTCAAAGAGTTCTTTGCCACTAGCTGCAATGTTGAATATCCAGTGGTCAGTATGAGCAAATTGTACCCAGTTCACCCAATTCAATGCTCCCCATTCACACCTAGAACCTTGTACCTTTAATGAGTCACATGACACCAGGGAGAGACAACGACACAATTTGGCACAATTTGGACATGTTCACTGTAAGGTGTACTCACTTGTCTTGCTAGCTATTAAGACATTAATGGCTGTGTGTTGAGTTCTTTTCAGAGGACAGTAAATCTATACTGCTATACAAGCTGTGCACTAACTACTTTAAGTTATATCTAAGTTTCATTTCTATAGTGTTGTCCCATGAAAAGATATAATAAAATATTTGCAGAAATGTGAGGGGTGTACTCTCTTTTGTGAGATACTGTATGTTTTTCTGATCATATGGATTTCATTCTGGAAGGTGAAAACATATTGAATTAAATTACATGGAAGACTACACTTACAGATCAAAACAGAGCCCTTTCTAAGATAAGCTAAACAAGTACACCACATGAAATGTTTCTTTTTTGAAATATGTGGACGCATCAGGATCTGATCTTTAGGTAAACAGTACGTACAGATAAATTTTATGTAACAGACCAAAAAAACATTTTTGAGCTATTCCTGAATGTACTTGTATGTTTGGAATCATTATCCTGCTGGTAGATCCACATTGTCAAAGCTTAGACAGATGGCCTCTTCACATGCACTTTCTAGTACATAAATGAATTAATAATCAATTATATAATTGCAAGTTGGATCCTGAGGCACCAAAGCAGCCCGAACCATAACATTTTCATCACCATATTTTATAGATATAAGGTTTTTCTGCTTTTGCTTTCTTAGGTTTTAACCAGGCATGGCTTCTGGTTCTGTGGCCAAACAACTTTGACTCATCAGTATGTAACACATTGTTCCAGAGGTCCTGGTCCTTACCTAGATGTTCATTAGCAAACCTTAGTCCTGCCCTGATGTTCTTTTTTAGACAGCAAGTACTTCTTTGACAAGGGGTGTGTTTACTTTTTCCATATAAAAAAAGCTGCATTTCTTTATATTATTTCCATTATATATACACAATGACAAAATAATACTTTTAAGTGTTACTTGTTAAACTGTATCACTTTTGTCCATCTATCTATCTATTTATGATAAATCTATCTATAGCTGAATATGTTGAATAAATTATTTCATGGGGTGTACTTCTTCATCTGACAGTATGTGGCTTGGTGTATTTGCTAAACATCAATTTAATATGATGTCTAAAGACAATGGTATAGATAATATGCCATTCTTTGTACTGTTCCTTTAAAAGTTTGTTGAAAGACCTTGTAAAATACATCCAGTACTCCTCAGTAATGAACGGTGCTCTGTCTAGCTCCAGTGTTAGCTTTAGCAAAAGCTCGTCTGAAGGGGCAACGTCTGTCACTAAAACTTTTTATCAAAAAAGAAAACCTGCTGCTTAACTTGTATGCATATTTTGTCAGTTTCCAAACATGGCTACACTGAACATCTTATTAACCAGGTAAGCTTTCTATGGACATTGCAATGATAACTAAAGGAGGCAGAAGTTTTGCAAACTTTTACCAAACAAAATTTATAATAGAAAGAATTTATAATAGCAACTGTTACGAGGTTGGGTAAGCTTTATAAAATACTGGCAAAAATGAATAAATAAATAAAAAACAAAACATTTAACCTAAAGGAAAATTGTATAACACAACCTTCAACCAAAATATCCAAATTTAGAGTTGTTCATTTCAAGTAATATTTACTTATCATTGTGAATGATCACTCTTCTTAATGACTGGGTGCATCAGTTATACTTAAGGTCATACATAGGCCAGTTGTAATGTAAGTGTTTACTATATTTAGGTTAACACAAAATTGAGCTAGTGGCCAACCTGCGGCTCGTGAGCTGCATGCGGCTCTTTGCCTGCACATGTGCGGCTCTTCTATTTACAAGTTTTATATATATATATATATATATATATATATATATATATATATATATATATATATATATATATATATATATATATATATATATATATATATATATACACACACAGTGGGTTGCAAAAGTATTCAGCCCCCTTGAACTTTTCAACCTTTTGCCACATTTCAGGCTTCAAACAGAAAGATATGAAATTGACATTTTTTGTGAAGAGTCAACAACAAGTGGGACACAATCGTGAAGTGGAACGAAATTTGTTGGATATTTTAAACTTTTTTTAGAAATAAAAAACTGAAAAGTGGGGCGTGCAATATTATTCAGCCCCCTTGCTTTAATACTTTGTAGCGCCACCTTTTGCTGTGATTACAGCTGCAAGTGGCTTGGGGTACGTCTCTGTCAGTCTTGCACATCGAGAGACTGAAATTTTTGCCCATTCTTCCTTGCAAAACAGCTCGAGCTCAGTGAAGTTGGATGGAGAGCGTTTGTGAACAGCAGTTTTCAGCTCTTTCCACAGATTCTCGATTGGATTCAGGTCTGGACTTTGACTTGGCCATTCTAACACCTGGATACGTTTATTTGTGAACCATTCCATTGTAGATGTTGCTTTATGTTTTGGATCATTGTCTTGTTGGAAGATAAATCTCCGTCCCAGTCTCAGGTCTTTTGCAGACTCCAACAGGTTTTCTTCCAGAATGGTCCTGTATTTGGCTCCATCCATCTTCCCATCAATATTAACCATCTTCCCTGTCCCTGCTGAAGAAAAGCAGGCCCAAACCATGATGCTGCCACCACCATGTTTGACAGTGGGGATGGTGTGTTCAGGGTGATGAGCTGTATTGCTTTTACGCCAAACATAAGTTCGATTTTGGTTTCATCTGACCAGAGCACCTTCTTCCACATGTTTGGTGTGTCTCCCAGGTGGCTTGTGGCAAACATTAAATGAGACTTTTTATGGATATCTTTGAGAAATGGCTTTTTCTTGCCACTCTTCCATAAAGCCCAGATTTGTGCAGTGTACCACTGATCGTTGTCCTATGGACAAAGTCTCCCACCTCAGCTGTAGATCTCTGCAGTTCATCCAGAGTGATCATGGGCCTCTTGGCTGCATCTATGATCAGTCTTCTCCTTGTTTGAGCTGAAAGTTTAGAGGGACGGCCGGGTCTTGGTAGATTTGCAGTGGTCTGATGCTCCTTCCATTTCAATATGATCGCTTGCACAGTGCTCCTTGAGATGTTTAAAGCTTGGGAAATCTTTTTCTATCCAAATCCGGCTTTAAACCTCTCCACAACAGTATCTCGGACCTGCCTGGTGTGTTCCTTGGTCTTCATGATGCTCTCTGCGCTTTAAACAGAACTCTGAGACTATCACAGAGCAGGTGCATTTATACGGAGACTTGATTACACACAGGTGGATTCTATTTATCATCATCAGTCATTTAGGTCAACATTGGATCATTCAGAGATCCTCACTGAACTTCTGGAGTGAGTTTGCTGCACTGAAAGTAAAGGGGCCGAATAATATTGCACGCCCCACTTTTCAGTTTTTTATTTCTAAAAAAAGTTTAAAATATCCAATAAATTTCGTTCCACTTCACAATTGTGTCCCACTTGTTGTTGATTCTTCACAAAAAATTACAATTTCATATCTTTATGTTTGAAGCCTGAAATGTGGCAAAAGGTTGAAAAGTTCAAGGGGGCTGAATACTTTTGCAACCCACTGTGTGTATATATATATATATATATATATATATATATATATATATATATATATATATATATATATATATATATATATATATATATGTGTGTGTGTGTGTTTATTTTTGTTGCACACTTGTAGCATATGTTGGCATATTTTTTGCACTGGAAGAAGCCAAAGTCTGTTGCCACGGTGATGCTACACCCCCACCCCTCCCCCTGTAAGTAGAACGTCGCAGCAGAACCGCATGCTGAGCCAGGCTACTAGCTATCCAACCGCTGAAACATGACAGCATTGGGTAAATGTAAAGCCAAATGAAAATATGAAGATGAACACAAAACCTTGGGAGGATTTGTATTTTTTTATTGAGTGGAAACGGAAGCCGTTCTGTTTGATATGCCAAATGTTGTTATCCAATTTTAAAGCTTCCAATCTTCAGCGCCACTTTACCTCAGTGCATGCCAACATGCTGGACATGCTGTACCACTTGGACAGACCGAACCTTGATCTCCAGGGGAAATGCTACTTGATCTAGAGCAGTCAGTATTTGCATTTGTTAACAAACTCATGCTGTTTAAAACTCATCTTAAAAAGGGAGAACTAACACATTTCCAGTCTCTGTCAAATGCAAGTGCTCAAGCAGCTATGGTCCTAAAAAGGGAGAACTGCAACTGGGAGAAAGTCTGCAACAGAACTTTGAGGACAGATTCCATGATCTACAGCTGAAAAGGCCACAAATTACATTCTTTGTTAACCCTTTTGCTGCTGATTCAGATGGTTTGAAAGCCCCATTGGTGACAGATGAAGCTACATCTCAAATGGAGATGATTGAACTTTTTGAAGATGACAAACTCAGGTCTGTTCTGAATGAGGGAACCCTGAAATTTTGGAAAATTGTGCCTGTGGAGAAGTATCCCAATGTAAAGCAAGCTGCATTGAAGCTCCTGTCAATGTTCAGCATTACTTAAAAAAAACACAATTTAGTGTTATATATAAGATTATATATATAAGATTCTAAGACATTATCTTAGAAAACAGATATTCTTAATTATTTTGTTGTGTAACTGCATAACATTGGTATAGTAGCAAGTCTCAACCTACCTACAACATCATTGTTCAGCCAGCAGCATAACATGTTAAATGAGAAATTCTTTGTTCTGTAGTGCCTCTAATAATGACTGCATCAATTTCTCTTGATGCTGCAAAAGAAAGCACTTGTGTGCAGAGATAGATCAGTTTTGGGAACACTGTAAATTTGATCAAATTGTAACTGTAAATAAATGTTTACCCAAGGCCTTGAACAGTTCTTCAGGTTCTCTATCTCTGTCTCTTAGATGACATTGTGGTATCTCATGATCGGTAGCTTGTCCCACTACTCTTCCTCTTTCACTGGAGCATACATGAGTCTGGGGTTCCCTCCAACCATGCTGTCAACTGCCTCTTCCTTGTGGACTTCTAATATACAAAGAAAAAAGGAAAACATGCACACACAATTCAGTGGCCAGGGTGTTGACCTATTCAATCTTCATTGGCTCCCAGTTAAATGTTGCATGTGTTTTAAAATAATGCTTATCTCCTACAAAGCATTGGCACCTTCCTATCTTTCTGAGTTCTCAACAATAAAGACCTGCCTCTGCGTTGTGCTCTTCAGACCCTGCTCTCCTCAATATTCCTTGCACTAAGTTACATTCAGTTGATAGAATTTAGCAAGGTTGCTGCTAGGCTGTGGAACATCCTTCTTCAAACCATCAGATACTGTTAAGGTTTTTCAAATCTTGACTTTTCCTTTTATGCAGACTTAACTAGTACTTTTGCACTCTTTTTAATGCTTTTACGTTTTATGATTGTATCATGACTGTAAAAACATTTACAATTGTAATGTTTTTCCTTTTGAATGCTCTTGGTGCTCTGAAAGATGCTTGAAATAAAATGTATTATTGTTATTATTATTATTATTATTATTATTATACGCTGCTGACCTTCTAAACTGACCAGGTCAGCTCTAGCTTCCAGGTTAGTCAGATCTTTGAGGTAAAGATTAGAAAACATATTTATGTTGTAAATATATAGGCATTCACAAACTCTTACAAACTATAATTTGCACTGCCACGTTCATATGTATTTAGACAGTGACAATTATTTCGCCTCTGTATACCCCCACAGTGGATTTGATATGAAACAATAGATATTTATGATGTTCAGCTTTAATTCATGGGGTTTAACAAAAATACTGCATTAATCATTTAGGAATTACAGGTATTTTTTACATAGTCCCTCTATTTTCATGGGCTCAAAAGTAATCAAACAAACTAACATAATTATAAATGCAATGATTGTTTTTAAGACTTGGATGCAAATCCTTTGCAGGCGATGCCTGCAAGAAGTCTGTAACCCATGGATATTACCAATTGATGAAATTCCTCATATGCTTTAACTGCAGCAGCTGCCAATCGCAGTTTTTTCTTCAGCAAGTCAAAAGCTCAATTGGGGTGAGGTCAGGTGACAGACTTGACCACTTAGGAACATTCCATTTCTTTGTCTTAAGAAGCTTTAGGGTTGCTTTCATGGTGTGTTTGTCATCCACCTGGCCTGTGAAGTGTCGTTCTGTCCGTTTTGCAGCAATTGACTGAACCTGAGCATAACATATAGCTCTATATACTCCTGAATTCATCCTGCTACTTCTATCCATCCATCCATCCATTTTCTAAGCCGCTTCTCCGTCAGGGTCGCGGAGGGGGGGCTGGAGCCTATCCCAGCAGTCTTCGGGCGGAAGGCAGGATACACCCTGGACAAGTTGCCAGGCCATCACAGGGCAGACAGACAGACACAGATAGTCACTCACACACTCACACCCAGGGGCAATTTAGCATGTCCAATTGGCCTGACTGCATGTCTTTGGACTGTGGGAGGAAACCGGAAAACCCGGAGGAAACCCACACAGACACGGGGAGAACATGCAAACTCCACACAGAGAGGACCGCTGTGGTTTCTTTAGTAGCGATGCTGTGAAGGTGTAGGAACAAACTCTTCGGTGACACTCGTCTCTTGCATATAAAGATGTTGAGAGCAAAAGCATTGAGAGGTCGAAGTCACAGACAAGCCTGCGCGAAACAGCTTGGAGAGAACAGCCAATAGTTTCTCTGACACATACATTCCAACTCCAGGTTTTATACCTGCCGTGAACATCTAGCTCATATCTGGTTTCTGTTAAGATAGCCAAATTTGGTATAAACATACGTTCTTCTCCAAAATGGCCCCAGTGGCCTAACCCCCACTGTTGACGTTCAGGGAGGCCCCTATCCTGTCCAGCTGCCTCCTGCATCAGCTCCACTACCATTTCAATCAGAGGCCCACAGGATAAACTCAACCAGAATCTACACAGTAATAACCATTATGATAGAAAATATTGTTACGACTAGAATTAATAAGATCAAAGTCACCACACCGCCCGGCCGGGAAATCGAACCCAGGCCCTCCTTGCTGTGAGGCGACAGCGCTACCCACCACGCCACCCCCCTGCTACGTCTATCAGAAGTTATATCTTGAACAAACACCAGTGACCCAGTTCCATTGGTAGCCATACATGCCCATGCCATAGCACTCTGTCTGTGATGTTTGACAGTATTTGATTGCTTTGACCACGAAGGTCCACTTTAAGAAACCTCAACAACACAGGAGGGACTTGCACCCACAATCCCCAGCTCCAGAGGCTGATGCCTTATCCATTAGGACACTGGGCCAGATGACATTGTGGGGTGCGGATTATGAGCCCTTTCTTTCTTTCTCTGTGCGCTTCTCTTCCCATCATCCTGGTACAAATTAATCTTGATTTAATCTGTTCAAATAATCTTGTTCCAGAACCTGGCAGGCTTTTTTAGATGTTTTCTAGCAATGTCTAATCTGACCTTTGTGTTCTTTAGTGGGCATCATAAGATAAACACTCTTTATTTACATTCATGAAGCATCTCTTGACTGTAGACTTTAACACAATGATGCCCTGACCTCCTCTAGAATATCCTTGACTTGACTAGAGTGTTGTGAAGGGGTTTTTCTTTAGCACAGAAAGAATTCTGTGATCATACACTTCAATTGTCTTCTGTGACCTTTCAGGCTTTTTTGTGTCATCTTTTAAATAATGTACCAACAGACCACACCTGGCCAAGAAACCTGCTCAACCAGTCAACTGTCCAATTACTTTTGAGTCTTTGAAAAAAGAGGGACTAAAAAAATGTCTGTAATTCTTGGGGCACTTAATATTGTAATCATTTCCTAATAATGTAAAAAATGTCTATAATTCCTGTAGCAATTGATGATGTAATCATTTCCCAATAATGTAACACCCAGAAATGTAATAAAACTGTGCACTTTAGCAAAATGTAATAAAGCCTAATAATGTTAGAGTAGACTAGAGTAAACGTTATCATGACAGCGAACATCACGTGAGGTCCAGTCGGCGAAAGAGGAGTTTCCAGTTGGCGCATTTGTGATTTTAATTGACGTGACGCACATGCGCAGAACGTTCTTACACCTTCCGATTGGAGCGTAATCAGATTCAGGCATTTATATGACTATTATTCTTCTATTTAACAGAATATTTTGAGGTTTACCCACGTCGTTCATTCGGATAGAAATTGTATTCCGAATGGACTCAATCCGATTGAGGTGTTTACATGGACGTATTCTATTCCGATTGAGCTATTAGTCAGATTATTAATGGATTATCAGGCTGCATGTAAATGTGGCTAATGTCAGACTAATGAATGACATTATCAAAAGATTGGGTTATCAAGAGTGACACTAGAGGATTTCCACCTAAAACGAGCAAGAGTCTTGTTACAAATATGGTCATAGGACATTAAAGTAATAATTAATCTTTTACAACTTTTACTTTCGAGTACATTTGAAGGCAAATATTTTTTTTTACTTTTACTGAAGTGGCGGTCTAAAGGGAGGACTTCTACTTTCACTTGTGTAATATTTTACCTTGGGTAGCTCAACTTTAACTCAAGTACATGATGTGTGTGCGTCGTCCAATCAGGTACACCTGTGAATGGAGAGCCCAAAAGAGGGGGAGACAAAAACAGACAGACAGACACAAAACACAAACAACCAAAGAAAAATAAATAAATAAATACTCGCAGGCAACACCGTCCACAGCTAGATGGGCCTTTCGTTCCACCTCACCATGCCTTCCAGGGTGTGCCTCTCGGGAATCACAGCACTGGCACAATTGCCCATAAGGTGAAGGAAGCCTACAACACACAAACAGCCAAAATCACACAAGCTATTCACAGAAGTCTAAGGGTGTATTTCAGCTGAAAAACATGGGTAGCCAATTTTATTCTGAATATATTACAAAGGTGAACAAAACCAAATAACTACATACCGTGTGCGCCTTCTGACCAGAAATTTAGGAGTCGTTACAATTTTAATATCGAACTGGAGGCTCTTCTTTGGCAAAACACTGCGCACAGCTCCTCACAGCAGTTCCAAACCTACATATTTTCCTCCAACCTGTCGGCCTGATCACATGACCACAGCATATTGCCCATTCAGTGCAGCTCAGTGGTTTGAACAGTAGGGGCCGCTATTACTCCTAATCATTGACAGACCCAATGTTATCATTGAAAAACATGATTACAATATAATTGTCCAACACCACATACGACAATAAACAAACCATTTCTCTGAAAAGGCGTTTCAATACATTAAGAAAACAATACAATATCGTATGACCGCTACAGTAAGTCATTTGTAATTACTGCTCATTTTCACCAGCAAGTAAAGGACAAAAGATTGTAGAGAGAAAGCAGTACAAAGTCAAATGTGTGCAAGAGAAATACTAAGTTGGTTTCAGTCTTCAAACTGCTGCTAAAAAATAAAATAAAAACCTGCAGCCACACCAAGCCCTTTGTTGTTAAGATTGGACACCCCGTGTGAGCCCCTGACCTTTCAGCAGAGTTGCCAGGTTCGCGGTTTTCACGCCAAATTGGGCTTGTTTGAAAATTCAGGGGTGGCGGGGTGCGTTTTTTTGGGCTATTTTTAAAAATTACCGCGGGCGCCAAAACAAACAAAAAAAAAAGTGGGTGTTGCCTTGGATGTTACGTCAACACGGCGGGCAAACGTGTACAAGTCGACACTAAGAACCAGTAGAACATAACGACATAACAGAAAACAGAAATCTAAAGGAAAGCAGTAATATAAAATGTTTGAAATGCAGGAGCCCTTAAAAGTCAAGAAAAAAGGGAAAAAAGATAACAGAAAATGGCAAACATGGCATGGAAAGAACTGCCCAAAAGTTCATAATAGCTCTTCATGTAACCAGAAATCACAAGATGATGAAAACAAATGTTAAAAGAGGATCAGAGGAGAGAAGAGAGTTCAGGAAGGGCAAGAATAGAAATGAATAAGTAAAAGTTTGCTTTTTGCTAATTATGTTAATATTAAATGTTCTTGACTGGGATATAAAACTGATATAAAAGAACTAATAAAACACAAATGTTAAAATATTATTAATGACTTTAATATAAATAGCAAGACTGATAATAAATCCCATTTGCTTCAAATGTGTGACAGGGCTGGTTTAAGCTTCTGAAGGGCGAGTTTTAGACTGACTTTGGGCTGGATATTTTTATAGGACCTGGCAACCCTGCCTTTCAGGAAGAGAAGCATGGAGTGCTTCCACACTTGAAATGGACAATGCATTTTCAGTCCATGGCTAAGCCACGGTATGAAAAACTAACGAGTGCGTGATATTAAAGCATCCCTGCAAGCTCCTTTCTGTCCCCAAGTCTCTCTGCCCCCTGGTTTGTCCCGCCATCAGTGTGAAAGGCTTTAAATGTCTTTATTAAATGGCACGCGCGTCATAAACGGCACGCGCATCACAGAGCGTAGTAAATGACATCAGATCGGAGGTGGGGAGAGAGGTTCGGCAGAGAAGTTTAGCCAAAAACGACTGAGATCAAACTAAGTCGGCATGAGAGCAAAAAGTCAGTCAGAAAACCAAGCGCCTCTACACGCACGCTGACACGGATCTTAGACGGCCATTTCCGTCAGTCAGAGTATTCACGTTAACTTACCGCCGGTAGAGATGCTCTGCGGTGTTTTTCATCGCCTTGGTGGTGAGCACATCCCGTCAACGTCGACCCTTTCGGCGTTTGCACTTGGAAAACGGAGTCTTAGCAGGTCCAAGCCTAATTTAGCGTGTTTGCTAGCGTCTCCCAAGCAGCAGGAACGAGATGAAGACTTGCCGTCGCACAACGCGCCAATCCAAGCCGCTGCTTCTTGCTCTGATTAGCATAAAGATCCCGGATGACACGAGGCGGCAACAAAAGCACCAATTGCGTCTCAGTCCTTGAATATTATGCCATGTCAATCAACATTCAGCATGGTCCTACGTCCTACCGTCGAAGGCGAATGTGAGTTTGGGGGCGTTATTCTTCGCCCACCACCAATGAGAAACACTCTCGCTTTACGGCTCATGAAAGGCGCCCCTTGGTTTACCCTACGTCGTATCCGGGGCGGGGCTTGCGGGGCTTGCGGCGCTTCCGGACACTCCAAATACTGGGGGGGGTTTTGCTGCTTTTTACAGCGACAAAACCAACACTGAACCACACACTTTTTAAAAACCTAGCTACAATTTCAGCTCATCTGTTTATCACTACAAAGCTTTACACTGCACATTACACACACCCCCCATACATTTTACTCCATACACTTACCTCTTCTATTCACGCATTTAAACAGCGTACTGTGAAATGTTCACTTTTTATTTATTTCATTAATTTTGGCTCTTTACTGTACTTTGTCCCAAAGTGCACCTATATGATAAGCACACTTGACAAAAATGGACAAGGAGCGTAAATACAAGGTAAATACAAAGAAAACAAACTACACGTCTTTAATAAAACCACAGTGTTTATTTAGCAATATAAAGTAAACACGCTACAAGACAGAGCAGCCAAAGGTAGAAATACTGAGCATGCGTTTATAAATGACGTGTATAGCCCTGAATACTTAACCCAATACTGGAGCGTCCAGATCACGACCAGAGCGATAGCTTCTCGTACACCGCTTTGCAGCGGGCGGATGCTGTAACAGGACAGCGCCTTCTGTGGTCGCTCTACAGGTACACGGTCCTTTCATTCCGCCTCACCAAGCCTTCCAGGAGGCATGTCTGGGGTGGACAGCACTGGTACAACTGCCTAGAAAACAAAGCAAACCAATCTCTCTCACACAAACACACACAATTTTTTACTTTTACGCCACTATATTTCCAAGTCAAGTATCTTCCTTTTTTTCATACGGTTTACTGTCAGTGCAGCAGCGTAAAATTTTGGGAGTGTCTATTCCAACATAGTTGATGGAACTAACCCAACTTTGTGTAAATAGACCACAATACAGAAATATGTACACGTATGCAGTTGTGACTGGCATGTGTCTTTTTTCTGAATTTATACAAACACTATTTCATAGCGTTTGAAGAAACTCTTCATTAAACTTACACTTGAAACCAAGTTGTAAATAAATCTTACACTGAAACGTTGCTTGTTCTCAAAAAGTTATTTCACAGCCACTTGGTTCTATCCAATGGAAATTGTTTGCCTTCAGTGTTTTGTGCTTATGATCATTTTAACACATAATGTCAGACTGATTAATGACATTCTATCAAAAGATTGGGTTATCAAGAGTGACACTAGAGGATTTTCACCTAAAATGAGCAAGAATCTTGTTACAAATATGGTCATAGGACATTAAAGTAATAATTAATCTTTTACAACTTTTACTTTCGATACTTCAGTACATGTGAAGGCAAATATTTTTTTTACTTTTACTCAAGTGGGGGTCTAAAGGGAGAACTTCTACTTTCACTTGTGTAATATTTTACCTTGTTTTACCAATTGGGTGTTCGTCTGCCCTGGTCAGTGATGGACACCGGATTGGGATGATGCAGTTTTTATTAGCTTGTAATCAGTATGGCAACCACAGTATAAGTTTCTGCTCATACTTCGGTCAGCGTACAACACGGCAGCATGCAACCATTCTACTGCCGAGACTACAGTAGTCTAGATACATCTCCACAATAAACCAATGACAAGACATATAATTCATGAAAATAATACAATTACCTTTACAAATTGCTACGATCGTATAGTGGTAGAAGTGCTTGTGTTTTCATATTATACATTTTACATTCACATCAGGGTCAATTGTCACAGTATCAATATGAACTATATTTTAAAGCTACATCATCCCTTTTTAAATTAGTGGAACATCAACAAAAAGGTAAAATATGAAATAGTGCCATCTGGTGGTGAACACAAAATATGGCATCCAGACCACATGGTGAAACTAAAAATAAGCTAGTTAAACCAGCTAGCATTGCTGTGCTCATTCATACTATTCTAATACATCAAAACACGAATAGAACATACCTGTAATGAGTATGGCAACCACAGTATAAGTTTCTGTTCATACTTATGTCAGCGTACAACTAAGGAAACAGGCTATTACATACACCCCCCTGAAATTCTGCTAAAATGGGAAGGCAGTATGTAGTATAAGACATGAAATGGAAAAGAAAAAAAATAAAATGTGTGTAGCGCTCCTAAAGCAGGTTTTAAGCGTTTTACCCATGTGACTGAAATAACCTATAAGAGCGCCCTGGGTTCACTAGGTTTATGTCAAATACGAAATATGTCTACTTTAGAGACTTTAAAATTACAATGGCGGTGCCTCCAATCTTTACTAGGGCTGTATGCACACTAGTCCTCCTTCTCTAAATAAAACACAAAGAAACAGTATGGGATATAACTGGCTTGTATTTTAATATAACCCCAATTAGCAGATATGAATATGAATGAAACAACTATGAATTTCTCTTATAATATAGTTAGGTATATATTTTAGCAGGATGTAGTATATTCAGTGCATTATTAATTAGTAACACCAACAATAGAAAAAGGTTTTAACCCCGTCTCAGCTCTCAGTAAAATAATACAACTTATATTAAACCAAACCTTCCTCAAGGGGTAGAATAGTAACTCTTAACCTCCTGATATACTGTACTGGACCTGTTGGAACATCAACACTTTAACCTTAACTGGTAGTGGGCCCACTCACACACACACTCTCTCACACACACACACTCCTAAGGCGGCATTTAACTGGTTAAAGTACCTCATTGCGGGCCCGGAATCGTTGCTGGCGTGCGTGGTGGCCTAGAAACAAAACTACACTGGCCTCTTCATCCTCTCGAGCCAAAACAATCGTTTTAAAATAAAACTCACCAAACTTTCCACCTTAGTCTGTGGCTTAACCTCACTCGGCTGAATGCTCTGTCTCTCTCAGTGTCTCTCTCAGTGTCTCTCTCCCTCTCTCGGCAGCTGTAGCAGCGCGGGGAGGCTGCTCGGGCGGCTGGGGTTAGCTCGGGGTGGCTAAGCTAGCAGTACTGTTCTCCACGGGGTTGGTGGAGGTTCGGCTGGCCGGACTGGCTAACCGCTGGCTAACCGGTTGTTCTGAGTATCCGTTGAACAGGGGAGGTCTTGAACTTGGTTGGACTATATAAAGCTTGGTTTTGCTAACCGAACAAGTCCCACGTTATCTATTCCCACGAGGCTGAGTGCTATCCCTGATGGGGTTAACCTGTACCTCAATGACACTTAAACTTCTACCTGCACGCAGTAAAACACAAGCGATAACAGAACATTACCGTCATTTCACTCATCGTACAGTGGCGTAGTTACAGTTTTGTGTGATGTCGAGCTGACAAACACAACTGCAGGGCTATATTTTCGCTCCGTTGACCACGGAGACCACTCAGCTAGAACTTTTCCGCACTCTCGCACCCCTTTTTTTTTTCGTTTTCTTCTCTCACCCCGCCCCCCTTCTCCCGGCAGACCCCACAAATGCTGAGAGCTATGGGACAAACAAGCAAAATAAAAGCAGGAAAATATGTATTAACAGAGGCTGAATAGAGTATAGTTATCGCAACAATTATATAAACTATT
Source organism: Pygocentrus nattereri (assembly GCF_015220715.1). Classification (NCBI taxonomy): domain Eukaryota; kingdom Metazoa; phylum Chordata; class Actinopteri; order Characiformes; family Serrasalmidae; genus Pygocentrus; species Pygocentrus nattereri. The sequence continues at coordinate 20,961,095 of NC_051229.1, forward strand.
TAAGGGAAATAACTATTCTGGAACTTATTACTGTTAATTATTTATCAGGGTTACATGTGTCTAGAGCACTGGTGCAGAAACGTCAACAATAAATTATCTTCTCTAAGAAGTGTGTGAGCATGGGATGGTACCAGGTCCCACACTCATCACAGACAAAAAGAGTTGCCATTTACACCTCACACAGACTCGCACTACTTTGCTCACCAGGCCATACTGGGAAAAAGGCCATAAGGTTCCAGTCCATAAACAAAACAAAGTGTGGCCGGTCCTCCTGTACACTGTACGTCATGCAAGCCTGCATAAGGCCCTCCTTTCCCAATTCAGAAGCATGTCCAGCTTGGCTAGTGAAGTTGCGTCGGTGCACCTCCCCCAAAACAACGGCATTTCTTGTAAGATGCTCCCGTATCATGACCGAAAAACATCCGCACCATGTTTCTGCCCGGTTACCTTTCACGTGTTAGGCAAACGTGATAACCGCTACACTACAGAAACACTGAGAGGCCAGCGCAGGGAATCACACATACCGTGACGCTGAGGCTTGACAGCGAATCAAAGGATTTTTACTACATTTGAGGAAAGGATAAAACTGCCTACCTAAGCTTTTAGCTCAACTACGCCTTTGGACTTCTGTGAATTTGCGTGCATGTGTTATCACCTGTGCGTTATAGCTTTCCTTCGGTTTACAGGCAGTTGTGATTACGGCGGACGTCTGCGGCACAGCGTGGCAAGGCAAAGCGGCGTACACGTACTTATTGCTCATGCCAGTCGGTACGGTGCTTTTCTACCACAAATGCAAACCTACATTTGATGAATTTGTGTTACGAGTGAGCATGTAATTTATTCCTGCGTATGTGCGTCTCACTCGGCCGGTGTAATTGGGGCAGTCACCTGAAAATGACCAACTGGACAATGACAACACTCCAGATGGTTGTGTTGATGGCTCATTTGATGCCTTGGGACACGACTTGCTGCCAGGGGAAGTGTCGACTGATAGTCATAAAGACTCTGCGAATCAGAACAGTACACAGGCAGAAAATGGCACATCTCAGGGCCCAGTTCACAGCACACGTTTAGGTGTTACGCACTCTGTCGCATGTAGTGAGCCTATGGCACTGTCAGAGATAGATCAGGTGGAGGAGTTTGCACACAGCCTCAGACCAGCCGAGCAATTTCAGTTTCCTCTAGATTTGGGAGAACCATCAAACCAACACAGAGGCTTATCTGTGAAATGTCAGACCAGAAAATACATGCTAACTCGTAACACAAATTCATCAAATGTAGGTTTGCAAATGTCATGCCCTGCACTGGCATCTTCATCGTTAGTATAGTAGACAGTATCTCCGCCTGTCACGTGGAAGACCGGGGTTCGATTCCCCGACGGGGAGGCTTTGCCATTTTTTCGAAGCCATCACCTAGCTCAGGAAGGTGTCAAAAGTTTCCTGAAAGCGGTGTGTTCCTCGTATTGGCCGCTCACTCGCTTTTGCCCTTCAGAGGATCTGCAGAGTACATACAGTTTGCTCCATTTGTCGCAGCCCTCTCAGAAATGTTGAAACACGGCAGTGAAGAAATCATGATACTTTGACATGACTGTCGCAATGACTTTAGTTCCATCCGTTCTTTGTGCACCTATGAAGCACAAAGCTTTGGGCTTTGTCAGCGATTACCTGACTGACCCTCATTGCTAAGTTTAGCATAAATAATGCCCACTAAATACACAACACTTACTATATACCAGGCAACAGCGTCCTGTGAGCAGTGCTCTTTAGCCAGTGCTGCGCTGAGAACGATCCACTTGCCAGTTACTATCCGCTCTGTGGTGGTCCTGACCATAGAAGAACAGAGCGGAAGGGAGCTAACAAATTATGCACAGGCACAGGTGAATTACACTTTCGAATTGTAGAATTCCAGAACTACATTGTGAAAGGAGTGTAGATACAAAGCAGAAAAGATAAAAACCATACAGGTAAAAGTATGAAACTGAAGCACTTGGCTAACAACAGACAAGGTCTTGTAAACTAAGTTAAAGGAAAAGGCAGTAAAATGTCTAAAGCAAAAGTACACTTCTGACGCAAGAAATTGAAAACTATAATCAAGTAAAAACAGTAGATTTTGTAGCGGCCCTCTTTCCAATGAGTCATCTTGAAGGCCTTTTTTAAGATTTAAGCTCTGCCCCAATTACACCGGCCAGACCTCTGACTGGTCAGATGCCCTACACATCACCGATGGCAAAAGCAGGTTCACCTTTGAAAAGACAGATTTGAGAGACAGAGAGAGACGCACATACGCAGGAATAAAATACATGCTCACTCGTAACACAAATTCATCAAATGTAGGTTTGCATTTGTGGTAGAAAAGCACCGTACCGACTGGCATGAGTAATAAGTACGTGTACGCCGCTTTGCCTGGCCACGCTGTGCCGCAGACGTCCGCCGTAATCACAATTGCCTGTAAACTGAAGGAAAGCTATAACGCACAGGTGATAACACATGCACGCAAATTCACAGAAGTCCAAAGGCGTAGTTGAGCTAAAAGCTTAGGTAGGCAGTTTTATCCTTTCCCCAAATGTAGTAAAAATCCTTTGATTCGCTGTCAAGCAGGGGGAAGGGGAAGTTACTGTAGCCACGTGGTTTCTGTAGTGTAGTGGTTATCACGTTCGCCTAACACGCGAAAGGTTCCTGGTTCGAAACCGGGCAGAAACATGGTGCGGATGCTTTTCGGTCACGATACGGCAGCATCTTACAAGAAATGCCGTTGTTTTGGGGGAGGTGCACCGACGCAACTTCACTAGCCAAGCTGGACATGCTTCTGAATTGGGAAAGGAGAGCCTTATGCAGGCTTGCATGACGTAGTGTACAGGAGGACCGGCCAGAGGGCTGCATTGTTCCATTGCTTGGTTTCATTTTCTCACTGCGCATGCCCTGCACCGGCGTCTTCCTCGTTAGTATGGTGGACAGTATCTCCGCCTGTCACGCGGAAGACCGGGGTTCGATTCCCCGACGGGGAGGCTTAGCCATTTTTTCAAAGCCATCACCTAGCTCAGGAAGGTGTCAAAAGTTTCCTGAAAGCGGTGTGTTCCTCGTATTGGCCGCTCACTCGCTTTTGCCCTTCAGAGGATCTGCAGAGTACATACAGTTTGCTCCATTTGTCGCAGCCCTCTCAGAAATGTTGAAACACGGCAGTGAAGAAATCATGATACTTTCACATGACTGTCGCAATGACTTTAGTTCCATCCGTTCTTTGTGCACCTATGAAGCACAAAGCTTTGGGCTTTGTCAGCGATTACCTGACTGACCCTCAGTGCTAAGTTTAGCATAAATAATGCCCACTAAATACACAACACTTACTATATACCAGGCAACAGCGTCCTGTGAGCAGTGCTCTTTAGCCAGTGCTGCGCTGAGAACGATCCACTTGCCAGTTACTATCCGCTCTGTGGTGGTCCTGACCATAGGAGAACAGAGCGGAAGGGAGCTAACAAATTAAGCACAGGCACAGGTGAATTACACTTTCGAATTGTAGAATTCCAGAACTACATTGTGAAAGGAGTGTAGATACAAAGCAGAAAAGATAAAAACCATACAGGTAAAAGTATGAAACTGAAGCACTTGGCTAACAACAGACAAGGTCTTGTAAACTAAGTTAAAGGAAAAGGCAGTAAAATGTCTAAAGCAAAAGTACACTTCTGACGCAAGAAATTGAAAACTATAATCAAGTAAAAACAGTAGATTTTGTAGCGGCCCTCTTTCCATTGAGTCATCTTGAAGGCCTTTTTTAAGATTTAAGCTCTGCCCCAATTACACCGGCCAGACCTCTGACTGGTCAGATGCCCTACACATCACCGATGGCAAAAGCAGGTTCACCTTTGAAAAGACAGATTTGAGAGACAGAGAGAGACGCACATACGCAGGAATAAAATACATGCTCACTCGTAACACAAATTCATCAAATGTAGGTTTGCATTTGTGGTAGAAAAGCACCGTACCGACTGGCATGAGCAATAAGTACGTGTACGCCGCTTTGCCTGGCCACGCTGTGCCGCAGACGTCCGCCGTAATCACAATTGCCTGTAAACCGAAGGAAAGCTATAACGCACAGGTGACAACACATGCACGCAAATTCACAGAAGTCCAAAGGCTTAGTTGAGCTAAAAGCTTAGGTAGGCAGTTTTATCCTTTCCCCAAATGTAGTAAAAATCCTTTGATTCGCTGTCAAGCAGGGGGAAGGGGAAGTTGCTGTAGCCGTGTGGTTTCTGTAGTGTAGTGGTTATCACGTTCGCCTCACACGCGAAAGGTCCCCGGTTCGAAACCGGGCAGAAACAAAACGCACCTTTTGGGACGCTTTTAATACCCGGCAAACCCTTTGGTTTAAATGTCAAGCGCGCCTCAGCGTCACGGTATGCGTGATTCCCTGCGCTGGCCTCTCAGTGTTTCTGTAGTGTAGTGGTTATCACGTTCGCCTAACACGCGAAAGGTCCCCGGTTCGAAACCGGGCAGAAACATGGTGCGGATGCTTTTCGGTCACGATACGGCAGCATCTTACAAGAAATGCCGTTGTTTTGGGGGAGGTGCACCGACGCAACTTCACTAGCCAAGCTGGACATGCTTCTGAATTGGGAAAGGAGAGCCTTATGCAGGCTTGCATGACGTAGTGTACAGGAGGACCGGCCAGAGGGTTGCATTGTTCCATTGCTTGGTTTCATTTTCTCACTGCGCATGCCCTGCACCGGCGTCTTCCTCGTTAGTATAGTGGACAGTATCTCCGCCTGTCACGCGGAAGACCGGGGTTCGATTCCCCGACGGGGAGGCTTTGCCATTTTTTCAAAGCCATCACCTAGCTCAGGAAGGTGTCAAAAGTTTCCTGAAAGCGGTGTGTTCCTCGTATTGGCCGCTCACTCGCTTTTGCCCTTCAGAGGATCTGCAGAGTACATACAGTTTGCTCCATTTGTCGCAACCCTCTCAGAAATGTTGAAACACGGCAGTGAAGAAATCATGATACTTTCACATGACTGTCGCAATGACTTTAGTTCCATCCGTTCTTTGTGCACCTATGAAGCACAAAGCTTTGGGCTTTGTCAGCGATTACCTGACTGACCCTCAGTGCTAAGTTTAGCATAAATAATGCCCACTAAATACACAACACTTACTATAAACCAGGCAACAGCGTCCTGTGAGCAGTGCTCTTTAGCCAGTGCTGCGCTGAGAACGATCCACTTCCCATCCGCTCTGTGGTGGTCCTGACCATAGAAGAACAGAGCGGAAGGGAGCTAACAAATTAAGCACAGGCACAGGTGAATTACACTTTCGAATTGTAGAATTCCAGAACTACATTGTGAAAGGAGTGTAGATACAAAGCAGAAAAGATAAAAACCATACAGGTAAAAGTATGAAACTGAAGCACTTGGCTAACAACAGACAAGGTCTTGTAAACTAAGTTAAAGGAAAAGGCAGTAAAATGTCTAAAGCAAAAGTACACTTCTGACGCAAGAAATTGAAAACTATAATCAAGTAAAAACAGTAGATTTTGTAGCGGCCCTCTTTCCATTGAGTCATCTTGAAGGCCTTTTTTAAGATTTAAGCTCTGCCCCAATTACACCGGCCAGACCTCTGACTGGTCAGATGCCCTACACATCACCGATGGCAAAAGCAGGTTCACCTTTGAAAAGACAGATTTGAGAGACAGAGAGAGACGCACATACGCAGGAATAAAATACATGCTCACTCGTAACACAAATTCATCAAATGTAGGTTTGCATTTGTGGTAGAAAAGCACCGTACCGACTGGCATGAGCAATAAGTACGTGTACGCCGCTTTGCCTGGCCACGCTGTGCCGCAGACGTCCGCCGTAATCACAATTGCCTGTAAACCGAAGGAAAGCTATAACGCACAGGTGATAACACATGCACGCAAATTCACAGAAGTCCAAAGGCTTAGTTGAGCTAAAAGCTTAGGTAGGCAGTTTTATCCTTTCCCCAAATGTAGTAAAAATCCTTTGATTCGCTGTCAAGCAGGGGGAAGGGGAAGTTGCTGTAGCCGCGTGGTTTCTGTAGTGTAGTGGTTATCACGTTCGCCTCACACGCGAAAGGTCCCCGGTTCGAAACCGGGCAGAAACAAAACGCACCTTTTGGGACGCTTTTAATACCCGGCAAACCCTTTGGTTTAAATGTCAAGCGCGCCTCAGCGTCACGGTATGCGTGATTCCCTGCGCTGGCCTCTCAGTGTTTCTGTAGTGTAGCGGTTATCACGTTCGCCTAACACGCGAAAGGTCCCCGGTTCGAAACCGGGCAGAAACATGGTGCGGATGCTTTTCGGTCACGATACGGCAGCATCTTACAAGAAATGCCGTTGTTTTGGGGGAGGTGCACCGACGCAACTTCACTAGCCAAGCTGGACATGCTTCTGAATTGGGAAAGGAGAGCCTTATGCAGGCTTGCATGACGTAGTGTACAGGAGGACCGGCCAGAGGGTTGCATTGTTCCATTGCTTGGTTTCATTTTCTCACTGCGCATGCCCTGCACCGGCGTCTTCCTCGTTAGTATAGTGGACAGTATCTTCGCCTGTCACGCGGAAGACCGGGGTTCGATTCCCCGACGGGGAGGCTTTGCCATTTTTTCAAAGCCATCACCTAGCTCAGGAAGGTGTCAAAAGTTTCCTGAAAGCGGTGTGTTCCTCGTATTGGCCGCTCACTCGCTTTTGCCCTTCAGAGGATCTGCAGAGTACATACAGTTTGCTCCATTTGTCGCAAGCCCTCTCAGAAATGTTGAAACACGGCAGTGAAGAAATCATGATACTTTCACATGACTGTCGCAATGACTTTAGTTCCATCCGTTCTTTGTGCACCTATGAAGCACAAAGCTTTGGGCTTTGTCAGCGATTACCTGACTGACCCTCAGTGCTAAGTTTAGCATAAATAATGCCCACTAAATACACAACACTTACTATAAACCAGGCAACAGCGTCCTGTGAGCAGTGCTCTTTAGCCAGTGCTGCGCTGAGAACGATCCACTTGCCAGTTACTATCCGCTCTGTGGTGGTCCTGACCATAGGAGAACAGAGCGGAAGGGAGCTAACAAATTAAGCACAGGCACAGGTGAATTACACTTTCGAATTGTAGAATTCCAGAACTACATTGTGAAAGGAGTGTAGATACAAAGCAGAAAAGATAAAAACCATACAGGTAAAAGTATGAAACTGAAGCACTTGGCTAACAACAGACAAGGTCTTGTTAACTAAGTTAAAGGAAAAGGCAGTAAAATGTCTAAAGCAAAAGTACACTTCTGACGCAAGAAATTGAAAACTATAATCAAGTAAAAACAGTAGATTTTGTAGCGGCCCTCTTTCCATTGAGTCATCTTGAAGGCCTTTTTTAAGATTTAAGCTCTGCCCCAATTACACCGGCCAGACCTCTGACTGGTCAGATGCCCTACACATCACCGATGGCAAAAGCAGGTTCACCTTTGAAAAGACAGATTTGAGAGACAGAGAGAGACGCACATACGCAGGAATAAAATACATGCTCACTCGTAACACAAATTCATCAAATGTAGGTTTGCATTTGTGGTAGAAAAGCACCGTACCGACTGGCATGAGCAATAAGTACGTGTACGCCGCTTTGCCTGGCCACGCTGTGCCGCAGACGTCCGCCGTAATCACAATTGCCTGTAAACTGAAGGAAAGCTATAACGCACAGGTGACAACACATGCACGCAAATTCACAGAAGTCCAAAGGCTTAGTTGAGCTAAAAGCTTAGGTAGGCAGTTTTATCCTTTCCCCAAATGTAGTAAAAATCCTTTGATTCGCTGTCAAGCAGGGGGAAGGGGAAGTTGCTGTAGCCGTGTGGTTTCTGTAGTGTAGTGGTTATCACGTTCGCCTCACACGCGAAAGGTCCCCGGTTCGAAACCGGGCAGAAACAAAACGCACCTTTTGGGACGCTTTTAATACCCGGCAAACCCTTTGGTTTAAATGTCAAGCGCGCCTCAGCGTCACGGTATGCGTGATTCCCTGCGCTGGCCTCTCAGTGTTTCTGTAGTGTAGCGGTTATCACGTTCGCCTAACACGCGAAAGGTCCCCGGTTCGAAACCGGGCAGAAACATGGTGCGGATGCTTTTCGGTCACGATACGGCAGCATCTTACAAGAAATGCCGTTGTTTTGGGGGAGGTGCACCGACGCAACTTCACTAGCCAAGCTGGACATGCTTCTGAATTGGGAAAGGAGAGCCTTATGCAGGCTTGCATGACGTAGTGTACAGGAGGACCGGCCAGAGGGTTGCATTGTTCCATTGCTTGGTTTCATTTTCTCACTGCGCATGCCCTGCACCGGCGTCTTCCTCGTTAGTATAGTGGACAGTATCTCCGCCTGTCACGCGGAAGACCGGGGTTCGATTCCCCGACGGGGAGGCTTTGCCATTTTTTCAAAGCCATCACCTAGCTCAGGAAGGTGTCAAAAGTTTCCTGAAAGCGGTGTGTTCCTCGTATTGGCCGCTCACTCGCTTTTGCCCTTCAGAGGATCTGCAGAGTACATACAGTTTGCTCCATTTGTCGCAACCCTCTCAGAAATGTTGAAACACGGCAGTGAAGAAATCATGATACTTTCACATGACTGTCGCAATGACTTTAGTTCCATCCGTTCTTTGTGCACCTATGAAGCACAAAGCTTTGGGCTTTGTCAGCGATTACCTGACTGACCCTCAGTGCTAAGTTTAGCATAAATAATGCCCACTAAATACACAACACTTACTATAAACCAGGCAACAGCGTCCTGTGAGCAGTGCTCTTTAGCCAGTGCTGCGCTGAGAACGATCCACTTGCCAGTTACTATCCGCTCTGTGGTGGTCCTGACCATAGGAGAACAGAGCGGAAGGGAGCTAACAAATTAAGCACAGGCACAGGTGAATTACACTTTCGAATTGTAGAATTCCAGAACTACATTGTGAAAGGAGTGTAGATACAAAGCAGAAAAGATAAAAACCATACAGGTAAAAGTATGAAACTGAAGCACTTGGCTAACAACAGACAAGGTCTTGTTAACTAAGTTAAAGGAAAAGGCAGTAAAATGTCTAAAGCAAAAGTACACTTCTGACGCAAGAAATTGAAAACTATAATCAAGTAAAAACAGTAGATTTTGTAGCGGCCCTCTTTCCATTGAGTCATCTTGAAGGCCTTTTTTAAGATTTAAGCTCTGCCCCAATTACACCGGCCAGACCTCTGACTGGTCAGATGCCCTACACATCACCGATGGCAAAAGCAGGTTCACCTTTGAAAAGACAGATTTGAGAGACAGAGAGAGACGCACATACGCAGGAATAAAATACATGCTCACTCGTAACACAAATTCATCAAATGTAGGTTTGCATTTGTGGTAGAAAAGCACCGTACCGACTGGCATGAGCAATAAGTACGTGTACGCCGCTTTGCCTGGCCACGCTGTGCCGCAGACGTCCGCCGTAATCACAATTGCCTGTAAACCGAAGGAAAGCTATAACGCACAGGTGACAACACATGCACGCAAATTCACAGAAGTCCAAAGGCTTAGTTGAGCTAAAAGCTTAGGTAGGCAGTTTTATCCTTTCCCCAAATGTAGTAAAAATCCTTTGATTCGCTGTCAAGCAGGGGGAAGGGGAAGTTGCTGTAGCCGTGTGGTTTCTGTAGTGTAGTGGTTATCACGTTCGCCTCACACGCGAAAGGTCCCCGGTTCGAAACCGGGCAGAAACAAAACGCACCTTTTGGGACGCTTTTAATACCCGGCAAACCCTTTGGTTTAAATGTCAAGCGCGCCTCAGCGTCACGGTATGCGTGATTCCCTGCGCTGGCCTCTCAGTGTTTCTGTAGTGTAGCGGTTATCACGTTCGCCTAACACGCGAAAGGTCCCCGGTTCGAAACCGGGCAGAAACATGGTGCGGATGCTTTTCGGTCACGATACGGCAGCATCTTACAAGAAATGCCGTTGTTTTGGGGGAGGTGCACCGACGCAACTTCACTAGCCAAGCTGGACATGCTTCTGAATTGGGAAAGGAGAGCCTTATGCAGGCTTGCATGACGTAGTGTACAGGAGGACCGGCCAGAGGGTTGCATTGTTCCATTGCTTGGTTTCATTTTCTCACTGCGCATGCCCTGCACCGGCGTCTTCCTCGTTAGTATAGTGGACAGTATCTTCGCCTGTCACGCGGAAGACCGGGGTTCGATTCCCCGACGGGGAGGCTTTGCCATTTTTTCAAAGCCATCACCTAGCTCAGGAAGGTGTCAAAAGTTTCCTGAAAGCGGTGTGTTCCTCGTATTGGCCGCTCACTCGCTTTTGCCCTTCAGAGGATCTGCAGAGTACATACAGTTTGCTCCATTTGTCGCAACCCTCTCAGAAATGTTGAAACACGGCAGTGAAGAAATCATGATACTTTCACATGACTGTCGCAATGACTTTAGTTCCATCCGTTCTTTGTGCACCTATGAAGCACAAAGCTTTGGGCTTTGTCAGCGATTACCTGACTGACCCTCAGTGCTAAGTTTAGCATAAATAATGCCCACTAAATACACAACACTTACTATAAACCAGGCAACAGCGTCCTGTGAGCAGTGCTCTTTAGCCAGTGCTGCGCTGAGAACGATCCACTTGCCAGTTACTATCCGCTCTGTGGTGGTCCTGACCATAGGAGAACAGAGCGGAAGGGAGCTAACAAATTAAGCACAGGCACAGGTGAATTACACTTTCGAATTGTAGAATTCCAGAACTACATTGTGAAAGGAGTGTAGATACAAAGCAGAAAAGATAAAAACCATACAGGTAAAAGTATGAAACTGAAGCACTTGGCTAACAACAGACAAGGTCTTGTAAACTAAGTTAAAGGAAAAGGCAGTAAAATGTCTAAAGCAAAAGTACACTTCTGACGCAAGAAATTGAAAACTATAATCAAGTAAAAACAGTAGATTTTGTAGCGGCCCTCTTTCCATTGAGTCATCTTGAAGGCCTTTTTTAAGATTTAAGCTCTGCCCCAATTACACCGGCCAGACCTCTGACTGGTCAGATGCCCTACACATCACCGATGGCAAAAGCAGGTTCACCTTTGAAAAGACAGATTTGAGAGACAGAGAGAGACGCACATACGCAGGAATAAAATACATGCTCACTCGTAACACAAATTCATCAAATGTAGGTTTGCATTTGTGGTAGAAAAGCACCGTACCGACTGGCATGAGCAATAAGTACGTGTACGCCGCTTTGCCTGGCCACGCTGTGCCGCAGACGTCCGCCGTAATCACAATTGCCTGTAAACTGAAGGAAAGCTATAACGCACAGGTGACAACACATGCACGCAAATTCACAGAAGTCCAAAGGCTTAGTTGAGCTAAAAGCTTAGGTAGGCAGTTTTATCCTTTCCCCAAATGTAGTAAAAATCCTTTGATTCGCTGTCAAGCAGGGGGAAGGGGAAGTTGCTGTAGCCGTGTGGTTTCTGTAGTGTAGTGGTTATCACGTTCGCCTCACACGCGAAAGGTCCCCGGTTCGAAACCGGGCAGAAACAAAACGCACCTTTTGGGACGCTTTTAATACCCGGCAAACCCTTTGGTTTAAATGTCAAGCGCGCCTCAGCGTCACGGTATGCGTGATTCCCTGCGCTGGCCTCTCAGTGTTTCTGTAGTGTAGCGGTTATCACGTTCGCCTAACACGCGAAAGGTCCCCGGTTCGAAACCGGGCAGAAACATGGTGCGGATGCTTTTCGGTCACGATACGGCAGCATCTTACAAGAAATGCCGTTGTTTTGGGGGAGGTGCACCGACGCAACTTCACTAGCCAAGCTGGACATGCTTCTGAATTGGGAAAGGAGAGCCTTATGCAGGCTTGCATGACGTAGTGTACAGGAGGACCGGCCAGAGGGTTGCATTGTTCCATTGCTTGGTTTCATTTTCTCACTGCGCATGCCCTGCACCGGCGTCTTCCTCGTTAGTATAGTGGACAGTATCTCCGCCTGTCACGCGGAAGACCGGGGTTCGATTCCCCGACGGGGAGGCTTTGCCATTTTTTCAAAGCCATCACCTAGCTCAGGAAGGTGTCAAAAGTTTCCTGAAAGCGGTGTGTTCCTCGTATTGGCCGCTCACTCGCTTTTGCCCTTCAGAGGATCTGCAGAGTACATACAGTTTGCTCCATTTGTCGCAACCCTCTCAGAAATGTTGAAACACGGCAGTGAAGAAATCATGATACTTTCACATGACTGTCGCAATGACTTTAGTTCCATCCGTTCTTTGTGCACCTATGAAGCACAAAGCTTTGGGCTTTGTCAGCGATTACCTGACTGACCCTCAGTGCTAAGTTTAGCATAAATAATGCCCACTAAATACACAACACTTACTATATACCAGGCAACAGCGTCCTGTGAGCAGTGCTCTTTAGCCAGTGCTGCGCTGAGAACGATCCACTTGCCAGTTACTATCCGCTCTGTGGTGGTCCTGACCATAGGAAGAACAGAGCGGAAGGGAGCTAACAAATTAAGCACAGGCACAGGTGAATTACACTTTCGAATTGTAGAATTCCAGAACTACATTGTGAAAGGAGTGTAGATACAAAGCAGAAAAGATAAAAACCATACAGGTAAAAGTATGAAACTGAAGCACTTGGATAACAACAGACAAGGTCTTGTTAACTAAGTTAAAGGAAAAGGCAGTAAAATGTCTAAAGCAAAAGTACACTTCTGACGCAAGAAATTGAAAACTATAATCAAGTAAAAACAGTAGATTTTGTAGCGGCCCTCTTTCCATTGAGTCATCTTGAAGGCCTTTTTTAAGATTTAAGCTCTGCCCCAATTACACCGGCCAGACCTCTGACTGGTCAGATGCCCTACACATCACCGATGGCAAAAGCAGGTTCACCTTTGAAAAGACAGATTTGAGAGACAGAGAGAGACGCACATACGCAGGAATAAAATACATGCTCACTCGTAACACAAATTCATCAAATGTAGGTTTGCATTTGTGGTAGAAAAGCACCGTACCGACTGGCATGAGCAATAAGTACGTGTACGCCGCTTTGCCTGGCCACGCTGTGCCGCAGACGTCCGCCGTAATCACAATTGCCTGTAAACCGAAGGAAAGCTATAACGCACAGGTGACAACACATGCACGCAAATTCACAGAAGTCCAAAGGCTTAGTTGAGCTAAAAGCTTAGGTAGGCAGTTTTATCCTTTCCCCAAATGTAGTAAAAATCCTTTGATTCGCTGTCAAGCAGGGGGAAGGGGAAGTTGCTGTAGCCGTGTGGTTTCTGTAGTGTAGTGGTTATCACGTTCGCCTCACACGCGAAAGGTCCCCGGTTCGAAACCGGGCAGAAACAAAACGCACCTTTTGGGACGCTTTTAATACCCGGCAAACCCTTTGGTTTAAATGTCAAGCGCGCCTCAGCGTCACGGTATGCGTGATTCCCTGCGCTGGCCTCTCAGTGTTTCTGTAGTGTAGCGGTTATCACGTTCGCCTAACACGCGAAAGGTCCCCGGTTCGAAACCGGGCAGAAACATGGTGCGGATGCTTTTCGGTCACGATACGGCAGCATCTTACAAGAAATGCCGTTGTTTTGGGGGAGGTGCACCGACGCAACTTCACTAGCCAAGCTGGACATGCTTCTGAATTGGGAAAGGAGAGCCTTATGCAGGCTTGCATGACGTAGTGTACAGGAGGACCGGCCAGAGGGTTGCATTGTTCCATTGCTTGGTTTCATTTTCTCACTGCGCATGCCCTGCACCGGCGTCTTCCTCGTTAGTATAGTGGACAGTATCTTCGCCTGTCACGCGGAAGACCGGGGTTCGATTCCCCGACGGGGAGGCTTTGCCATTTTTTCAAAGCCATCACCTAGCTCAGGAAGGTGTCAAAAGTTTCCTGAAAGCGGTGTGTTCCTCGTATTGGCCGCTCACTCGCTTTTGCCCTTCAGAGGATCTGCAGAGTACATACAGTTTGCTCCATTTGTCGCAACCCTCTCAGAAATGTTGAAACACGGCAGTGAAGAAATCATGATACTTTCACATGACTGTCGCAATGACTTTAGTTCCATCCGTTCTTTGTGCACCTATGAAGCACAAAGCTTTGGGCTTTGTCAGCGATTACCTGACTGACCCTCAGTGCTAAGTTTAGCATAAATAATGCCCACTAAATACACAACACTTACTATAAACCAGGCAACAGCGTCCTGTGAGCAGTGCTCTTTAGCCAGTGCTGCGCTGAGAACGATCCACTTGCCAGTTACTATCCGCTCTGTGGTGGTCCTGACCATAGGAGAACAGAGCGGAAGGGAGCTAACAAATTAAGCACAGGCACAGGTGAATTACACTTTCGAATTGTAGAATTCCAGAACTACATTGTGAAAGGAGTGTAGATACAAAGCAGAAAAGATAAAAACCATACAGGTAAAAGTATGAAACTGAAGCACTTGGCTAACAACAGACAAGGTCTTGTAAACTAAGTTAAAGGAAAAGGCAGTAAAATGTCTAAAGCAAAAGTACACTTCTGACGCAAGAAATTGAAAACTATAATCAAGTAAAAACAGTAGATTTTGTAGCGGCCCTCTTTCCATTGAGTCATCTTGAAGGCCTTTTTTAAGATTTAAGCTCTGCCCCAATTACACCGGCCAGACCTCTGACTGGTCAGATGCCCTACACATCACCGATGGCAAAAGCAGGTTCACCTTTGAAAAGACAGATTTGAGAGACAGAGAGAGACGCACATACGCAGGAATAAAATACATGCTCACTCGTAACACAAATTCATCAAATGTAGGTTTGCATTTGTGGTAGAAAAGCACCGTACCGACTGGCATGAGCAATAAGTACGTGTACGCCGCTTTGCCTGGCCACGCTGTGCCGCAGACGTCCGCCGTAATCACAATTGCCTGTAAACTGAAGGAAAGCTATAACGCACAGGTGACAACACATGCACGCAAATTCACAGAAGTCCAAAGGCGTAGTTGAGCTAAAAGCTTAGGTAGGCAGTTTTATCCTTTCCCCAAATGTAGTAAAAATCCTTTGATTCGCTGTCAAGCAGGGGGAAGGGGAAGTTGCTGTAGCCGCGTGGTTTCTGTAGTGTAGTGGTTATCACGTTCGCCTCACACGCGAAAGGTCCCCGGTTCGAAACCGGGCAGAAACAAAACGCACCTTTTGGGACGCTTTTAATACCCGGCAAACCCTTTGGTTTAAATGTCAAGCGCGCCTCAGCGTCACGGTATGCGTGATTCCCTGCGCTGGCCTCTCAGTGTTTCTGTAGTGTAGTGGTTATCACGTTCGCCTAACACGCGAAAGGTCCCCGGTTCGAAACCGGGCAGAAACATGGTGCGGATGCTTTTCGGTCACGATACGGCAGCATCTTACAAGAAATGCCGTTGTTTTGGGGGAGGTGCACCGACGCAACTTCACTAGCCAAGCTGGACATGCTTCTGAATTGGGAAAGGAGAGCCTTATGCAGGCTTGCATGACGTAGTGTACAGGAGGACCGGCCAGAGGGCTGCATTGTTCCATTGCTTGGTTTCATTTTCTCACTGCGCATGCCCTGCACCGGCGTCTTCCTCGTTAGTATAGTGGACAGTATCTCCGCCTGTCACGCGGAAGACCGGGGTTCGATTCCCCGACGGGGAGGCTTTGCCATTTTTTCAAAGCCATCACCTAGCTCAGGAAGGTGTCAAAAGTTTCCTGAAAGCGGTGTGTTCCTCGTATTGGCCGCTCACTCGCTTTTGCCCTTCAGAGGATCTGCAGAGTACATACAGTTTGCTCCATTTGTCGCAACCCTCTCAGAAATGTTGAAACACGGCAGTGAAGAAATCATGATACTTTCACATGACTGTCGCAATGACTTTAGTTCCATCCGTTCTTTGTGCACCTATGAAGCACAAAGCTTTGGGCTTTGTCAGCGATTACCTGACTGACCCTCAGTGCTAAGTTTAGCATAAATAATGCCCACTAAATACACAACACTTACTATAAACCAGGCAACAGCGTCCTGTGAGCAGTGCTCTTTAGCCAGTGCTGCGCTGAGAACGATCCACTTGCCAGTTACTATCCGCTCTGTGGTGGTCCTGACCATAGGAGAACAGAGCGGAAGGGAGCTAACAAATTAAGCACAGGCACAGGTGAATTACACTTTCGAATTGTAGAATTCCAGAACTACATTGTGAAAGGAGTGTAGATACAAAGCAGAAAAGATAAAAACCATACAGGTAAAAGTATGAAACTGAAGCACTTGGCTAACAACAGACAAGGTCTTGTTAACTAAGTTAAAGGAAAAGGCAGTAAAATGTCTAAAGCAAAAGTACACTTCTGACGCAAGAAATTGAAAACTATAATCAAGTAAAAACAGTAGATTTTGTAGCGGCCCTCTTTCCATTGAGTCATCTTGAAGGCCTTTTTTAAGATTTAAGCTCTGCCCCAATTACACCGGCCAGACCTCTGACTGGTCAGATGCCCTACACATCACCGATGGCAAAAGCAGGTTCACCTTTGAAAAGACAGATTTGAGAGACAGAGAGAGACGCACATACGCAGGAATAAAATACATGCTCACTCGTAACACAAATTCATCAAATGTAGGTTTGCATTTGTGGTAGAAAAGCACCGTACCGACTGGCATGAGCAATAAGTACGTGTACGCCGCTTTGCCTGGCCACGCTGTGCCGCAGACGTCCGCCGTAATCACAATTGCCTGTAAACCGAAGGAAAGCTATAACGCACAGGTGACAACACATGCACGCAAATTCACAGAAGTCCAAAGGCTTAGTTGAGCTAAAAGCTTAGGTAGGCAGTTTTATCCTTTCCCCAAATGTAGTAAAAATCCTTTGATTCGCTGTCAAGCAGGGGGAAGGGGAAGTTGCTGTAGCCGTGTGGTTTCTGTAGTGTAGTGGTTATCACGTTCGCCTCACACGCGAAAGGTCCCCGGTTCGAAACCGGGCAGAAACAAAACGCACCTTTTGGGACGCTTTTAATACCCGGCAAACCCTTTGGTTTAAATGTCAAGCGCGCCTCAGCGTCACGGTATGCGTGATTCCCTGCGCTGGCCTCTCAGTGTTTCTGTAGTGTAGCGGTTATCACGTTCGCCTAACACGCGAAAGGTCCCCGGTTCGAAACCGGGCAGAAACATGGTGCGGATGCTTTTCGGTCACGATACGGCAGCATCTTACAAGAAATGCCGTTGTTTTGGGGGAGGTGCACCGACGCAACTTCACTAGCCAAGCTGGACATGCTTCTGAATTGGGAAAGGAGAGCCTTATGCAGGCTTGCATGACGTAGTGTACAGGAGGACCGGCCAGAGGGTTGCATTGTTCCATTGCTTGGTTTCATTTTCTCACTGCGCATGCCCTGCACCGGCGTCTTCCTCGTTAGTATAGTGGACAGTATCTTCGCCTGTCACGCGGAAGACCGGGGTTCGATTCCCCGACGGGGAGGCTTTGCCATTTTTTCAAAGCCATCACCTAGCTCAGGAAGGTGTCAAAAGTTTCCTGAAAGCGGTGTGTTCCTCGTATTGGCCGCTCACTCGCTTTTGCCCTTCAGAGGATCTGCAGAGTACATACAGTTTGCTCCATTTGTCGCAACCCTCTCAGAAATGTTGAAACACGGCAGTGAAGAAATCATGATACTTTCACATGACTGTCGCAATGACTTTAGTTCCATCCGTTCTTTGTGCACCTATGAAGCACAAAGCTTTGGGCTTTGTCAGCGATTACCTGACTGACCCTCAGTGCTAAGTTTAGCATAAATAATGCCCACTAAATACACAACACTTACTATAAACCAGGCAACAGCGTCCTGTGAGCAGTGCTCTTTAGCCAGTGCTGCGCTGAGAACGATCCACTTGCCAGTTACTATCCGCTCTGTGGTGGTCCTGACCATAGGAGAACAGAGCGGAAGGGAGCTAACAAATTAAGCACAGGCACAGGTGAATTACACTTTCGAATTGTAGAATTCCAGAACTACATTGTGAAAGGAGTGTAGATACAAAGCAGAAAAGATAAAAACCATACAGGTAAAAGTATGAAACTGAAGCACTTGGCTAACAACAGACAAGGTCTTGTTAACTAAGTTAAAGGAAAAGGCAGTAAAATGTCTAAAGCAAAAGTACACTTCTGACGCAAGAAATTGAAAACTATAATCAAGTAAAAACAGTAGATTTTGTAGCGGCCCTCTTTCCATTGAGTCATCTTGAAGGCCTTTTTTAAGATTTAAGCTCTGCCCCAATTACACCGGCCAGACCTCTGACTGGTCAGATGCCCTACACATCACCGATGGCAAAAGCAGGTTCACCTTTGAAAAGACAGATTTGAGAGACAGAGAGAGACGCACATACGCAGGAATAAAATACATGCTCACTCGTAACACAAATTCATCAAATGTAGGTTTGCATTTGTGGTAGAAAAGCACCGTACCGACTGGCATGAGCAATAAGTACGTGTACGCCGCTTTGCCTGGCCACGCTGTGCCGCAGACGTCCGCCGTAATCACAATTGCCTGTAAACCGAAGGAAAGCTATAACGCACAGGTGACAACACATGCACGCAAATTCACAGAAGTCCAAAGGCTTAGTTGAGCTAAAAGCTTAGGTAGGCAGTTTTATCCTTTCCCCAAATGTAGTAAAAATCCTTTGATTCGCTGTCAAGCAGGGGGAAGGGGAAGTTGCTGTAGCCGTGTGGTTTCTGTAGTGTAGTGGTTATCACGTTCGCCTCACACGCGAAAGGTCCCCGGTTCGAAACCGGGCAGAAACAAAACGCACCTTTTGGGACGCTTTTAATACCCGGCAAACCCTTTGGTTTAAATGTCAAGCGCGCCTCAGCGTCACGGTATGCGTGATTCCCTGCGCTGGCCTCTCAGTGTTTCTGTAGTGTAGCGGTTATCACGTTCGCCTAACACGCGAAAGGTCCCCGGTTCGAAACCGGGCAGAAACATGGTGCGGATGCTTTTCGGTCACGATACGGCAGCATCTTACAAGAAATGCCGTTGTTTTGGGGGAGGTGCACCGACGCAACTTCACTAGCCAAGCTGG
The DNA here is from genome assembly GCF_015220715.1 of Pygocentrus nattereri. Classification (NCBI taxonomy): domain Eukaryota; kingdom Metazoa; phylum Chordata; class Actinopteri; order Characiformes; family Serrasalmidae; genus Pygocentrus; species Pygocentrus nattereri. Next base: position 20,980,078 of record NC_051229.1, read on the forward strand.
ACATGCTTCTGAATTGGGAAAGGAGAGCCTTATGCAGGCTTGCATGACGTAGTGTACAGGAGGACCGGCCAGAGGGTTGCATTGTTCCATTGCTTGGTTTCATTTTCTCACTGCGCATGCCCTGCACCGGCGTCTTCCTCGTTAGTATAGTGGACAGTATCTTCGCCTGTCACGCGGAAGACCGGGGTTCGATTCCCCGACGGGGAGGCTTTGCCATTTTTTCAAAGCCATCACCTAGCTCAGGAAGGTGTCAAAAGTTTCCTGAAAGCGGTGTGTTCCTCGTATTGGCCGCTCACTCGCTTTTGCCCTTCAGAGGATCTGCAGAGTACATACAGTTTGCTCCATTTGTCGCAACCCTCTCAGAAATGTTGAAACACGGCAGTGAAGAAATCATGATACTTTCACATGACTGTCGCAATGACTTTAGTTCCATCCGTTCTTTGTGCACCTATGAAGCACAAAGCTTTGGGCTTTGTCAGCGATTACCTGACTGACCCTCAGTGCTAAGTTTAGCATAAATAATGCCCACTAAATACACAACACTTACTATAAACCAGGCAACAGCGTCCTGTGAGCAGTGCTCTTTAGCCAGTGCTGCGCTGAGAACGATCCACTTGCCAGTTACTATCCGCTCTGTGGTGGTCCTGACCATAGGAGAACAGAGCGGAAGGGAGCTAACAAATTAAGCACAGGCACAGGTGAATTACACTTTCGAATTGTAGAATTCCAGAACTACATTGTGAAAGGAGTGTAGATACAAAGCAGAAAAGATAAAAACCATACAGGTAAAAGTATGAAACTGAAGCACTTGGCTAACAACAGACAAGGTCTTGTAAACTAAGTTAAAGGAAAAGGCAGTAAAATGTCTAAAGCAAAAGTACACTTCTGACGCAAGAAATTGAAAACTATAATCAAGTAAAAACAGTAGATTTTGTAGCGGCCCTCTTTCCATTGAGTCATCTTGAAGGCCTTTTTTAAGATTTAAGCTCTGCCCCAATTACACCGGCCAGACCTCTGACTGGTCAGATGCCCTACACATCACCGATGGCAAAAGCAGGTTCACCTTTGAAAAGACAGATTTGAGAGACAGAGAGAGACGCACATACGCAGGAATAAAATACATGCTCACTCGTAACACAAATTCATCAAATGTAGGTTTGCATTTGTGGTAGAAAAGCACCGTACCGACTGGCATGAGCAATAAGTACGTGTACGCCGCTTTGCCTGGCCACGCTGTGCCGCAGACGTCCGCCGTAATCACAATTGCCTGTAAACTGAAGGAAAGCTATAACGCACAGGTGACAACACATGCACGCAAATTCACAGAAGTCCAAAGGCTTAGTTGAGCTAAAAGCTTAGGTAGGCAGTTTTATCCTTTCCCCAAATGTAGTAAAAATCCTTTGATTCGCTGTCAAGCAGGGGGAAGGGGAAGTTGCTGTAGCCGTGTGGTTTCTGTAGTGTAGTGGTTATCACGTTCGCCTCACACGCGAAAGGTCCCCGGTTCGAAACCGGGCAGAAACAAAACGCACCTTTTGGGACGCTTTTAATACCCGGCAAACCCTTTGGTTTAAATGTCAAGCGCGCCTCAGCGTCACGGTATGCGTGATTCCCTGCGCTGGCCTCTCAGTGTTTCTGTAGTGTAGCGGTTATCACGTTCGCCTAACACGCGAAAGGTCCCCGGTTCGAAACCGGGCAGAAACATGGTGCGGATGCTTTTCGGTCACGATACGGCAGCATCTTACAAGAAATGCCGTTGTTTTGGGGGAGGTGCACCGACGCAACTTCACTAGCCAAGCTGGACATGCTTCTGAATTGGGAAAGGAGAGCCTTATGCAGGCTTGCATGACGTAGTGTACAGGAGGACCGGCCAGAGGGTTGCATTGTTCCATTGCTTGGTTTCATTTTCTCACTGCGCATGCCCTGCACCGGCGTCTTCCTCGTTAGTATAGTGGACAGTATCTCCGCCTGTCACGCGGAAGACCGGGGTTCGATTCCCCGACGGGGAGGCTTTGCCATTTTTTCAAAGCCATCACCTAGCTCAGGAAGGTGTCAAAAGTTTCCTGAAAGCGGTGTGTTCCTCGTATTGGCCGCTCACTCGCTTTTGCCCTTCAGAGGATCTGCAGAGTACATACAGTTTGCTCCATTTGTCGCAACCCTCTCAGAAATGTTGAAACACGGCAGTGAAGAAATCATGATACTTTCACATGACTGTCGCAATGACTTTAGTTCCATCCGTTCTTTGTGCACCTATGAAGCACAAAGCTTTGGGCTTTGTCAGCGATTACCTGACTGACCCTCAGTGCTAAGTTTAGCATAAATAATGCCCACTAAATACACAACACTTACTATAAACCAGGCAACAGCGTCCTGTGAGCAGTGCTCTTTAGCCAGTGCTGCGCTGAGAACGATCCACTTGCCAGTTACTATCCGCTCTGTGGTGGTCCTGACCATAGGAGAACAGAGCGGAAGGGAGCTAACAAATTAAGCACAGGCACAGGTGAATTACACTTTCGAATTGTAGAATTCCAGAACTACATTGTGAAAGGAGTGTAGATACAAAGCAGAAAAGATAAAAACCATACAGGTAAAAGTATGAAACTGAAGCACTTGGCTAACAACAGACAAGGTCTTGTTAACTAAGTTAAAGGAAAAGGCAGTAAAATGTCTAAAGCAAAAGTACACTTCTGACGCAAGAAATTGAAAACTATAATCAAGTAAAAACAGTAGATTTTGTAGCGGCCCTCTTTCCATTGAGTCATCTTGAAGGCCTTTTTTAAGATTTAAGCTCTGCCCCAATTACACCGGCCAGACCTCTGACTGGTCAGATGCCCTACACATCACCGATGGCAAAAGCAGGTTCACCTTTGAAAAGACAGATTTGAGAGACAGAGAGAGACGCACATACGCAGGAATAAAATACATGCTCACTCGTAACACAAATTCATCAAATGTAGGTTTGCATTTGTGGTAGAAAAGCACCGTACCGACTGGCATGAGCAATAAGTACGTGTACGCCGCTTTGCCTGGCCACGCTGTGCCGCAGACGTCCGCCGTAATCACAATTGCCTGTAAACCGAAGGAAAGCTATAACGCACAGGTGACAACACATGCACGCAAATTCACAGAAGTCCAAAGGCTTAGTTGAGCTAAAAGCTTAGGTAGGCAGTTTTATCCTTTCCCCAAATGTAGTAAAAATCCTTTGATTCGCTGTCAAGCAGGGGGAAGGGGAAGTTGCTGTAGCCGTGTGGTTTCTGTAGTGTAGTGGTTATCACGTTCGCCTCACACGCGAAAGGTCCCCGGTTCGAAACCGGGCAGAAACAAAACGCACCTTTTGGGACGCTTTTAATACCCGGCAAACCCTTTGGTTTAAATGTCAAGCGCGCCTCAGCGTCACGGTATGCGTGATTCCCTGCGCTGGCCTCTCAGTGTTTCTGTAGTGTAGCGGTTATCACGTTCGCCTAACACGCGAAAGGTCCCCGGTTCGAAACCGGGCAGAAACATGGTGCGGATGCTTTTCGGTCACGATACGGCAGCATCTTACAAGAAATGCCGTTGTTTTGGGGGAGGTGCACCGACGCAACTTCACTAGCCAAGCTGGACATGCTTCTGAATTGGGAAAGGAGAGCCTTATGCAGGCTTGCATGACGTAGTGTACAGGAGGACCGGCCAGAGGGTTGCATTGTTCCATTGCTTGGTTTCATTTTCTCACTGCGCATGCCCTGCACCGGCGTCTTCCTCGTTAGTATAGTGGACAGTATCTTCGCCTGTCACGCGGAAGACCGGGGTTCGATTCCCCGACGGGGAGGCTTTGCCATTTTTTCAAAGCCATCACCTAGCTCAGGAAGGTGTCAAAAGTTTCCTGAAAGCGGTGTGTTCCTCGTATTGGCCGCTCACTCGCTTTTGCCCTTCAGAGGATCTGCAGAGTACATACAGTTTGCTCCATTTGTCGCAACCCTCTCAGAAATGTTGAAACACGGCAGTGAAGAAATCATGATACTTTCACATGACTGTCGCAATGACTTTAGTTCCATCCGTTCTTTGTGCACCTATGAAGCACAAAGCTTTGGGCTTTGTCAGCGATTACCTGACTGACCCTCAGTGCTAAGTTTAGCATAAATAATGCCCACTAAATACACAACACTTACTATAAACCAGGCAACAGCGTCCTGTGAGCAGTGCTCTTTAGCCAGTGCTGCGCTGAGAACGATCCACTTGCCAGTTACTATCCGCTCTGTGGTGGTCCTGACCATAGGAGAACAGAGCGGAAGGGAGCTAACAAATTAAGCACAGGCACAGGTGAATTACACTTTCGAATTGTAGAATTCCAGAACTACATTGTGAAAGGAGTGTAGATACAAAGCAGAAAAGATAAAAACCATACAGGTAAAAGTATGAAACTGAAGCACTTGGCTAACAACAGACAAGGTCTTGTAAACTAAGTTAAAGGAAAAGGCAGTAAAATGTCTAAAGCAAAAGTACACTTCTGACGCAAGAAATTGAAAACTATAATCAAGTAAAAACAGTAGATTTTGTAGCGGCCCTCTTTCCATTGAGTCATCTTGAAGGCCTTTTTTAAGATTTAAGCTCTGCCCCAATTACACCGGCCAGACCTCTGACTGGTCAGATGCCCTACACATCACCGATGGCAAAAGCAGGTTCACCTTTGAAAAGACAGATTTGAGAGACAGAGAGAGACGCACATACGCAGGAATAACATACATGCTCACTCGTAACACAAATTCATCAAATGTAGGTTTGCATTTGTGGTAGAAAAGCACCGTACCGACTGGCATGAGCAATAAGTACGTGTACGCCGCTTTGCCTGGCCACGCTGTGCCGCAGACGTCCGCCGTAATCACAATTGCCTGTAAACCGAAGGAAAGCTATAACGCACAGGTGACAACACATGCACGCAAATTCACAGAAGTCCAAAGGCTTAGTTGAGCTAAAAGCTTAGGTAGGCAGTTTTATCCTTTCCCCAAATGTAGTAAAAATCCTTTGATTCGCTGTCAAGCAGGGGGAAGGGGAAGTTGCTGTAGCCGTGTGGTTTCTGTAGTGTAGTGGTTATCACGTTCGCCTCACACGCGAAAGGTCCCCGGTTCGAAACCGGGCAGAAACAAAACGCACCTTTTGGGACGCTTTTAATACCCGGCAAACCCTTTGGTTTAAATGTCAAGCGCGCCTCAGCGTCACGGTATGCGTGATTCCCTGCGCTGGCCTCTCAGTGTTTCTGTAGTGTAGCGGTTATCACGTTCGCCTAACACGCGAAAGGTCCCCGGTTCGAAACCGGGCAGAAACATGGTGCGGATGCTTTTCGGTCACGATACGGCAGCATCTTACAAGAAATGCCGTTGTTTTGGGGGAGGTGCACCGACGCAACTTCACTAGCCAAGCTGGACATGCTTCTGAATTGGGAAAGGAGAGCCTTATGCAGGCTTGCATGACGTAGTGTACAGGAGGACCGGCCAGAGGGTTGCATTGTTCCATTGCTTGGTTTCATTTTCTCACTGCGCATGCCCTGCACCGGCGTCTTCCTCGTTAGTATAGTGGACAGTATCTCCGCCTGTCACGCGGAAGACCGGGGTTCGATTCCCCGACGGGGAGGCTTTGCCATTTTTTCAAAGCCATCACCTAGCTCAGGAAGGTGTCAAAAGTTTCCTGAAAGCGGTGTGTTCCTCGTATTGGCCGCTCACTCGCTTTTGCCCTTCAGAGGATCTGCAGAGTACATACAGTTTGCTCCATTTGTCGCAACCCTCTCAGAAATGTTGAAACACGGCAGTGAAGAAATCATGATACTTTCACATGACTGTCGCAATGACTTTAGTTCCATCCGTTCTTTGTGCACCTATGAAGCACAAAGCTTTGGGCTTTGTCAGCGATTAACTGACTGACCCTCAGTGCTAAGTTTAGCATAAATAATGCCCACTAAATACACAACACTTACTATAAACCAGGCATCAGCGTCCTGTGAGCAGTGCTCTTTAGCCAGTGCTGCGCTGAGAACGATCCACTTGCCAGTTATACGCAATAAGTACGTGTACGCCGCTTTGCCTGGCCACGCTGTGCCGCAGACATCCGCCGTAATCACAATTGCCTGTAAACCGAAGGAAAGCTATAACGCACAGGTGATAACACATGCACGCAAATTCACAGAAGTCCAAAGGCGTAGTTGAGCTAAAAGCTTAGGTAGGCAGTTTTATCCTTTCCCCAAATGTATTAAAAATCCTTAGATTCGCTGTCAAGCAGGGGGAAGGGGATGTTGCTGTAGCCGCGTGGTTTCTGTAGTGTAGTGGTTATCACGTTCGCCTCACACGCGAAAGGTCCCCGGTTCAAAACCGGGCAGAAACAAAGCGCACCTTTTGGGATTTGCGTGATTCCCTGCGCTGGCCTTTCAGTGTTTCTGTAGTGTAGCGGTTATCACGTTCGCCTAACACGCGAAAGGTCCCCGGTTCCAAACCGGGCAGAAACATGGTGCGGATGCTTTTCGGTCATGATGCGGGAGCATCTTACAAGAAATGCCGTTGTTTTGGGGGAGGTGCACCGACGCAACTTCACTAGCCAAGCTGGACATGCTTCTGAATTGGGAAAGGAGAGCCTTATGCAGGCTTGCATGACGTAGTGTACAGGAGGACCGGCCAGAGGGCTGCATTGTTCCATTGCTTGTGTGGCAGAACGGAGGGGTAAATTAAGTAGCACGACTACGCCACCTAGGGGAATTTCACCCCTAGGAAATATACCTGGGACATAAGCCCAAGGCAGAAGGACACGCTTGTTCGACACACTTGGACAGAGACGTAATGCCAATGTTCTTTCAAAGTTTATTAAGGATTATTTAAAATCTCCCTCCCAAGACAGGTCAGGACACAAGCCCCCTACTGGACCCTGGCACAATAAAAAAAACACAAATACAATTAAATTTAATATCCTATGGATCCATATACAATTTCGTAAAATTCTGGTGGCAAACGGAACAGGACTAAGGGGCTCACCACAGCAGAAGAAAATATGAGAGTAGAGGGGGGGAGCACCTACACTACACACCACAGGTGATCACATTACACACCTCAACGCCACACAAAGTGCTCTATACTACAGGGAAGGTGAAAAAGGGACTCCGCCACCCAGATCAGTCTGCCTCCCGCTTTGGCCCACTGCTCCTGTCCAGCCAGAAGAAAAAAAACAAAAAATATTTACACCAGGGTTTGAGGAGGAAGGCTAACAGCATTGGCTAATAAGTGCCACTGTCCTTACCCCCTCATACAACACCGTCCAATAACCCTCATAAAACACACACACACACACACACACACACACACACACACACACACACACACACACACACACAACACAAAAGCAATTATAACAAGTCAACACTACAGCCCAAGAGCCAAATTAGAACAAAGTAAAAATCACACAAAAAAAACAAATAAACAGACAGAGAAACAAATTAGAAAAGGACAATATTACTAAACAAACATAAAATAAACCAAAATTAAAGAAACAAAAACAGTCCTAAGCCAACCCATGGCAATACAGCAGGAATCTGAATCCCAAACGTAAACTCCAGACAAAACAGCAGCACCACAGAGAGCTGGAGACACCAGCAAACAGTTCTGGCCAGAAGACCAGCATACAGCACAACAGTCTCCCCCGCAGGAAGGATAGGAACACAGGCCCCCCAGCCACAGCAAGTAGTAGCCACAGCGGCGCAGCACAGCCCTTATTCTTACTTAACTGCAAGTGAAACTGTGCCGGCAAAGCCGCAGAGCACCAACACCGGCAAGAACACCGCAAGCCAACGGCACTTATACTCGTTGAAGAGTGAGCCAGAAAGGAGAATCAAATGCGTCCACGCCAAACACCGCCACGCCGGATGCCGTAGACCCGGAAGTAAGATGCCCCAAAAGGGAGAGGGGGGGGAACAACAGGTAGCGCACCTACAGGCAGCGTTCTCCTGCCCAGATATAGTGTGCCAATGACCCGCCCAACAATTTAAAGTGCGTGTTTGTTAAACAGGAGGTGTAACAATTTAACCACCTCCTGCTACAATCTACCCCACCATCTTGCATTGTCACCCCGACGATGAACTAACCTAATGAAACTAGCACCAAGGTCTAAACAATACTGACTGTGCACTTAACACAGACTCTTGTAGTGCCTCTGCCCTATTGGCCTCAGTACGTACTGTACACGGAAGACGATGAATATTAGAGTGCTGACCCGCTGTAGGGCGCGCAGTACGGCGCAACGTCAGACTAGAACAAGGCTGGGACAAGGGAGAATCTAAGGGCTGAGGCCCCTCCTGCACAGCTGATGCCCCTAAAACCTGCTCCCCCCCTACCGGTGACACTGTATAGAGCCCTGCAGAACTATTCGGAACAGTTACAACAGGTGGTATAGTCTCCGATACCAACAGCCATAGGTCACCATCACCGGAGGTGTCTGCTGCCGCCATCGGTACTGGTGGCGGGGAAGCCCTAGGAAGAGTAGTAGAAACCCCTTTCTGAATTTGAGGCTTCAGCATGTTACGGTGAACATGCTTTACCTTACACAGATCATTAATGGGGGCAACCATATAAACAGCTCCTTCACCAGAAGGGGCTCTTAGCACCTGATGCACAACAGAACTCCACACATCCTGAATCTTATGGCGCCCCCGGGCACTATGGTCCCGGAGATAAACCAACTGACCCTCGTATAAGGGCACGTTCCGAATACGCTGGTCATACCTTTCCTTCCAGCGCCCAGCAGCTACCAACAACCGCTCACGAGCCCCTTCGAATGCCAACTTAAGTCTGGCCTGATGCTCCAACACCCAATCCTGAATCCCCCCAGGCATAGGATCCTGCACCTGACCCAATAAAAAGTCTACAGGGAGCCTAGGTTCCTGGCCAAACATTAAAAAGTAAGGAGACTCGCCTGTACCCTGATGAGGGGTAGTATTGTAGCAGAAAACTACTTGTGGCAGGTGGGAAGCCCAGTCCTGCTTCCGAGAGGTTGGTAGGGTACGCAAAAGGTTATGCAGGGTTCTGTTAAAACGCTCGCACTGCCCATTACCCGCAGGATGGTATGGGGTCGTCCGAGACCTTTCTACCCCATATAAACAACAGAGCTGATAAATTAAAGCGCTTTCAAAGCTTCTACCTTGATCGGAATGAATCCGACTTGGGACACCAAACTTATAAAACCATTCCATCAGCAGGACCTGTGCCACAGTGGAAGCTCGCTGATCACGAGTGGGGACTGCTACTGTGTATTTACTAAATACATCAGTCATTACCAGGACATTTTCCATCCCATTCCGTGATGGCTCCAACATGGTGAAATCTATGGCCAAGATTTCATTTGGCCTGGATGCCAACAAATGCCCCATAAAACTATGGGGTACCTGCCCTGAATCTTTAGCAACTTGGCACCGTTCACACTCTTGGCACCACTGTTTGATGTCCGTAAACATCCCAGGCCAGTAACACCGCTGCCTTACCAACTCTGTAGTCCGCTCAATACCCTGGTGGCCGTGTTCCTGATGCAGGTGTTTCAATACCTCCTGCTTAAGAACCGCAGGCAAGATAAGTTGAAGATACTCCTCTCCTCCATCGGGACGAAACACCCGACGATACAACACCCCCTCTCTCTCCACCAACCGGCCCCACTGGCGCAACAGCGCCATTGCTGGTCTAGATACCTTACGCCTCTCGGTGGAGGAGGGTTGGACCTGATTCCTCCAAAACACCAGAACCTCTTTAAGAAGAGGATCTGCGTCCTGCAAGGAACAAATGTCCTGGGAAGAACTACCTGGTAGCACAGAGACTAAAGCCTGAGTTGCCACCACCTCTGAATCCACCTGGGAGGCCTGTTGGACTAATAACGGGACAGAGGTACCTGGAAGAACATGTTCTGCCAAACTGGGGCCTGACAGATACTGACGGGACAGCGCATCTGCATTTTTATTACTACGGCCTGAACGATACTTGATCTCAAAGTCAAAAACCGCAAGCTGCGCTGCCCATCGATGCTCTGTGGCTCCCAGTTTGGCAGACTGAAGGTAACTCAATGGGTTGTTGTCAGTGTATACCACACACTTCTGCACCAAAAGGTACTCGCGGAATTTCTCTGTCATGGCCCACTTTAGCGCAAGAAATTCCAACTTCATAGAACTATAATTAACCATATTGCGCTCTGAGGGCCGAAGACCTCGGCTGGCATAAGCTACTGGACGAACCTGCCCTTCCTGCTCTTGGGAGAGCACAGCGCCAAGGCCACTATGGCTGGCATCAATTTCTAAAATAAAGGGCAATGAAAAGTCTGCAAAGGCCAACACCGGAGCGGAAACCAACTTTGCCTTCAAGGCCTCAAAACTTTGCTCGCACTGGGAAGTCCAGGCTGCTCCCAGACCCTGTCTGGAACCCTTCTTAGACTCTGTACTCAGGAGTGCAGCCACCAGCTTATGCAGAGGGCCGGCCAATTGAGCAAATCCCTCCACAAAACGCCTATAGTAGCTGGAGAACCCTAAAAAAGAACGCAGCTCTGACACATTCCGAGGACGCTGCCACTGTGCTACCACCTCAACCTTAGCAGGGTCCGTAGAAACTCCTCTACTAGAAATGACATGTCCCAAATAACCAACTTCCTGTTGGAAAAAAGACACACTTCCCCAATTTTGCCTTTAAGCCTTCCTTTTGGAGGCGCCCCAGTACAACCTCCAATCGCTGCACATGTTGGGAAACAGAGGAAGAAAACACAATAATATCATCAAGGTAGAGAAGCCAGGACTGATACTGCTGGTCCCCGAACATCCGTTGCATCAACCGTTGGAAAGTGCTTGGAGCATTACACAGCCCAAACGCCATCCGGTTCCACTCAAATAAGCCAAAAGGTGTACAAAAAGCGGTCTTAGGCTTATCCTGTTCTGCCACTGGAACCTGATTATACCCACTGGCCAGATCTAAAGTAGAAAACCAGCGGGCTCCGGCAAGTGCATCCAGGCTCTCCTCAATGCGCGGCAAAGGAAAAGCATCCTTACGTGTCTGATTCGCAAGTGAATCTGTGCCGGCAAAGCCGCAGAGCACCAACACCGGCAAGAACACCGCAAGCCAACGGCACTTATACTCGTTGAAGAGTGAGCCAGAAAGGAGAATCAAATGCGTCCACGCCAAACACCGCCACGCCGGATGCCGTAGACCCGGAAGTAAAATGCCCGAAAGGGAGAGGGGGGGGGACAACAGGTAGCGCACCTACAGGCAGCGATCTCCTGCCCAGATATAGTGTGCCAAGGACCCGCCCAACAATTTAAAGTGGGTGTTTGTTAAACAGGAGGTGTAACAATGTAACCACCTCCTGCTACATATAGTTCTGCTCACTTCATAGTGTGTGGGCCAGATCTGGGCTGAGGACCCAGCCATATACTGGGGCAGAACAAAGCAAGGATGTGGCCCACAAGTGAGCCAGAGAAATGTTGCTAACTGGGTTATGTCCAAATGTAAACATGATTATATGCAGTCACTGGCTGTTAGAGAGTGAAGAGTACAGCCTCCACGTGTCCATTAGCAGCTCATTAGATTGATCAGTAGGAGATAAAGGGGTGTAAAGTTATTGATTCCTTTCACTACCGAAAAGTATTAAACAATCTATAATGCATTAAAGCAGTAATAAAATCTATAATCTGTGGGCAGGTGCTGTTTGCAGTTTGGTCTAAATAGTGTCGTAAACAGTGACGTGCACAGACTGTTGTGTAGGAGGTGGTTGTTATTGTTGTTGTTTACTTTTCTCGGTTGCTTGTTTTTCATTTCTTTCATAAGTTTTTTTTCTGGACAGGATCAGACTTTGATTCCCGGTAAAATTTCGGATTGCGGAGTGAATTCGTTCAACCGGGAGATACTTCCGGTCACCCCGACGAAGCTGAAGTTTCTTCTTCTCCAGCTTCTCGTTCGAATTTCCAAGTCCACCTTAAATGGTGCCGCACTTAGCGGGCACCCGCACCGGCGCCAGAATGCAACTGCAAGACAATTTAAGGTGGACCGGAAAATTCAAATAAGGAACTAGCGAACAGGAAGCATCTTAAGCCTCGTGTATCCGCGGTGAGTTTGTGACTAAAGCAAAGATTTCGGGTAGCTAAGCTAATGCTAGCCAGCGGAGTTTTGGTCAAAATTTGGGTTTAACACTGACTTAATTTCCATGAAGCTTCACTGGTTTTTGGTAAAGCCGAACTCTCAAATCACGTCGTCTGGATATGAAATCCCACTGCGCTGCTTCTCTAATGGGAAACATATTTACTGCCAAATAACGGCAGCGAGTTTCACAGACACAGCTATACAATTAAAACAACACTGCACATTTCACCCACTTCTCTCAGACTGCTCATGATTTCCTATGTTCACTAATTTAGATTAATTATTATATAATAATTACTCTTTTCATTAATTACACTGCGTTTTACATGCTTTTTTTTTTTTACAATAGAGTCACTATAAGGGCTTACATTTTATAGGCTGCTCTTTTGTACCACCCTCTGTCAGGTGACAGTGGCGTCATCGCGGCAAGAAATGTGTATGTGTGTATATATGATGAAAATAAACACACATCGCGGCGTTCTTTATGACGTCATAATCGTGTCCACGCCCCTGGGTACCATATAAAAACCAGACTCCCGCGGATTTCATTTCATTTCGAGTGTAACACTTGAGGTGTGAGCGTCATTTGCACGGACAGTCGTTTTCGTTAGGTTCTTTTTTTTCCTAAAAAAAAAAAGAACCCATTCATAACTATGGACCCACTGCCTCAGCAGAGGAAGGAGAAGAAGGGCTGGAGGGTGGTCACCTTTCTGCGGACGGTTCTCCTCCTGAACAGCAGTAGAGTTGCAGCTACAGAACATGAGGAGGACCAGAATGAGTCCCATGGAACTCGGCACACTTGGAACACCGATGCAACTTGCACACAGAAACGGAAGACACCTAAAAAGTCTTTTCTCAAGAAAGCTCTCGGACTGTTCACCAAATGGAACGGAAAAGTTGGACAGAGTGAAAGACGAGGGGACGACAGTGGATGGAATGACGGCGCTGGACCCAGTTCACAGAGAGCTCCTCCATGCAGCCAGACATCCACCAGTGTTCACGAGAGTGCATTCGACTGGATATTGCCTGGTGTTCCTGAAGAAGCACGGACTCAGAGCAGCGCGGAAAACTGGAAGAAAGTCACTTCCGCACCAGATATGCACGAGCCGAGACCAGGACCATCTCAGCATGAAGACCACCGAGATTGCACTGTCCTGTTCTCGGTGATGGACAATGTGAACAGGGGGCCGATGGTCTTCAGCAGCAGTGAAGAACAGAGCAAAACTGAGCCTGAGCTGAAAGCAGAACCGTCCCACCTTGGAGATCTTCAAGTGCCTGAAGAAATAGCAATCTGCATAGAGGACTCCAGCAGTGCCACGGACGAGACCACAGAGCTCCCAACTCCATCAAATTATCACCTCCTGTGGTTCAGCTTTTGCATTGTGTTGTTTGAAGCAATTTACATTTACCTCTTCATTTTTCTGTTTTCTAACCTGAAGTTTTAATAACAGACTGACTTGTGCAGTAAAAGAGCTGTTAATGCACTGCAGAGGAAGGAGAAGCAGAAGGGCCAGGTGGTGGTGACCCTTCTGTGGATGTTTCTCCTCTTAAGCTGCTGTACAGGTTTATCTTCTGAACATGAGGAAGACCTGAATGAGCTGCACAGAGCCTGATACAGCGAAAGAATATGTGCACGGAAACAGACACGAAACAAAGACGTGGTTCTGCAGGAGAGTGCATCCAGATGAAGACGGCCAGTTGTTCCTGAAACAACATACAAATGGAGTGGGGCGGAAAACCATTTTGCTGTCTGAGCTGCACAAGCTCCACAACCTGGACCGTCCAAAGACCTTCATGGCTGCACCATCCTGTTCCGAGGGATGATGGACCACCTGAACAGTGTGCTGACGCTCTCAAATGGCTGTGAAGAACAGGGCAAAAGAGAGAGACCCTGTAACCCCTGAGCAGCAGAGCCGGGAGGTTTGTCCCACCTCAGAGATCTTCAGGACAGCGCCGTCACGCTTCTTGAGAGGAAGAGCACCTCTGGCAGTGAGAAGCACACTAAAGGGTGTGAAGAAGTTGCAGACTAGATAGAGGACCCCAGCGCTGCCAAAAAGCGACCACCACACATTCCTCAACTCCATTTCTGACCCACTGCTTTAATAAAAGACTGACCTGTGCAATAAAAGAACTGTGACTGTATTTAATGAGTTCTGTATTCACTCACTAAGCACTTTATTAGGAACACCTCTCCTGTGTCTATTAACTCACTGTCACATTTGATCATTTTAGAGGACGTGTTTACTTATTTTCACTTACAATCAACAGCACATCATTTTACCAGGCGCTGTTCAAACTTTCACACGTACATATTTCACATATATGAAAGGCGCAGTTTCTATTAATTTGCTATTTAACAAATTTCAACCTCGGTTCTTGTTGTATTTTTATATTGCATGTCATTATTTTAACAATGTATTCAAATGAACAGTTATTGTACATTAAAATGTGCAGAATTGTGCCTCTGTAGAGGAGAACTTATTCACTCTTAGAAAATCAACAACAATATACCAGCTGAGTGGGGCGCACAGAGTTTTGCAGTGTTTGTTGTGGTGATGATGTCAGTAGAAGTGAATCAGACTAAACGTCCCATGGAAGCTCATAGTCATAAGCAGCTTTTTCCTCCAGGTTGGAGAGAAGATTCTGACTGTTCTGAAGGTGGAGAGCAGGAACAGTGAGTCTTCACTACAGACTGCCTGATCACTGTCACCCGTCTTACCCTTACTTTGAATATTTACATATGTGCTATTATTGTTTTTGTCGGTGGTGTTTATTAATAAACTTCATTAGTGTTAGAGCTTAATGTCAGTGCCTCAACCTCTGCTTGTGCGTTCATATGGTTAGTTGTAACTCATAGTGACAATGATATCCGATTAGCAATGTTCTAACACTGTCTGTTGTTTAGGCTGTATGTTCCTGGACGTCATAAACGTCCTTGAGGGCCTTTGTCCACCTCAATGTCTATTTCATCCAATCCTCTCTCTCTATTGTCTTATCGCATGATCACGTGATGGTCATGCCACTTGTGTTTATATAAATATCTGATTAATGAATTGGAAAAGCCTTCTGAGTACAGACCTATCTCTGTGATCATTTGAGTTTCCCCCAGCCAGCTGGACTTTCAGAAGGACGGAGGGCTTCTGGCTAATTTAACAGGTTTGGTATTGAGGTCGAACCATAGAACCTAAAATCATCATCAAACAGTTCTAACAATTATCCCTTTTTAATAGGTACGGTTATTCACTCGTCTGCAAACATTTTTTATTTATGGCATTTGGCAGACGCTCTTCTGCATAGCGACTTACAATTAGATCATTTTACACAGGTGGGTGCTCGTGTTTTTGTGCTGTTGTGTCCTGTAGTGCTGAACCTGTCCTGCTGTTTGTGTGTTTGTGTTTTTCAGGTGATGGGGAGGAACGTGATTCTGTTCAGGGTTTTCGGGAGTCTATCAGAGATGCAGGGCCGAAGTGTGGTGTTCTACGTTTTCTACCTGTGGAGCTGCATGGAGGTTTTCAGGTGAAGCAGACAGGCACTAACGCTCTGTTCATACTGCTTGGTTGTGCTGGAATGTATCTAAGCCACGATCTGATTTATGCTTTTCTGGTTTGAACAGGAAAGTTTTTCTGCACTCTGAATGACACACAGCCACATAAAATCCAACTCACAATTGATTCCCTGAAATATCAAACGTGCCATAACTTTTGCACATGTTTAATTGTTTAATACAGCCGTAGTTGTGCACTGATGTATGTTCTCTGTAATTGATGTATTTACTTATTTTCACTTAGAAAATCAACAAAACATGGAATCTGACCAGGGGTCTTTAGACTGCTGTAGCTTAACTGACTGAATTGTGTTATTATATCTGCTCCACTTGTCCTTTTCACATGCTAGCATTAGTTGGTAAGAAGTGGAGGATGCTTTTGTGGCTCTATGTCCTCTGACCACTGTGGTGAAAGGGTGGGAAGAACAATCAGTTTATTAGAATAAGAAATGCACAATATAATTAGAGTCTGTTAGTCGGAAGGAGTAACCGTTATTGTTTGCAAATATTCACTCATTTTGAATTTGATGCCTGCAACATGTTCCAAAGAAGTTGGGACAGGGGCATGTTTACCACTGTGTTACATCACCTTTCCTTTTACCAACACTCAATAAGCATTTGGCAACTGAGGACACTAATTGTTGAAGCTTTGTAGGTGGAATTCTTTCCCATTCTTGCTTGATGTACAATGTCAGTTTCTCAACAGTCCGGGGTCTCCATTGTCGTATTTTGAGCTTCATAATGCGCCACACATTTTCAATGGGAGACCGGTCTGGACTGCAGCCAGGCCAGTCTAGTACCCGCACTCTTTTACTACGAAGCCACGCTGTTGTAACACGTGCAGAATGTGACTTGGCATTGTTTTGCTGAAATAAGCAGGACGTCCCTGAAAAAGACGTTGCTTGGATGGCAGCAGATGTTGCTCCAAAACCTGTGTGTACCTTTCAGCATTAATGGTGACTGAACAGATGTGTCTGTTACCCATGGGCACTAACACACCCCCACACCATCAGAGATGCTGGCATTTGAACTTTGCGCTCATAAGAATCCGGACAGTCTTTTTCCTCTTTGGCCTGTAGGAGACGACGTCCATGATTTCCAAACAATTTGAAGTGTGGGTTCCTTAGACCACAGGACACTTTTCCACTTTGCGTCAGTCCATCTCAGATGAGCTCAGGTCCAGGTTGCAGGCATGAAATTCAAAATGAGTGAATATTTGCAAAAAACAATAAAGTTTATCCGTTTGAACATTAAATATCTTGTCTTTGTAGTGTATTCAATTGAATATAAGTTGAAAAGGATTTGCAAATCATCGTATTCTGTTTTATTTATGTTTTACACAACTTCCCAACTTCATTGGAATTGGGGTTGTAAAATAATTGACAAGCTAAATATGATAATTTGGATGGATTTAGTGTATTAGAATATTACATTATGACTGTCTGCATTTAATAGGAATTTTTTTAGGGTTAAAACTTATATATGTTACATTGGTATAATTAAAATGGAATGTACACACTGAATATCATAAAATAAGAAGTTTGTTCATAATCATATCTTAATATACTTAAAAACTTAAACACAACTGTGCACATCACTGTTTATGACACTATTTAGACCAATCTGCAAAAAGCACCTGCCCATAGATTATAGATTTTACTACTGCTTTAATGCATTATAAATCGTTTAATACTTTTTTCGGTAGTGAAAGGAATCAATAACTTTACCCCCTTTATCTCCTACTGATCAGGCTAATGAGCTGCTAAAGTACACACTGTATTCTTCACTCTGTAACAGCCAGTGACTGTAGGTACAGCATGTTATATTATATGTTATGTTATATACGTTATGTTAGCATGTTATATACAGCATAATCATGTTTACATTTCACATAATGCTCTGCTTTTTTTGGGCAGAGAGTCAAGCTCAGTTTACTCTTTCAAAAATGACAAATAATGTGACTTTTTACTTGTTTTGTATATTTCTTTCTACAATGTGGTGTGTTGTTTTTGTTTACCATTAACATTTTATTCATTTTCATTAGTGCCACTATTTAATTTTCAATAATGACCAATTTCAGTCTAATAAGCACTTGTTTGCAAAGCACTCCGAGCTGTAAACATAATATAAATATACCTTTATTGTTGTTATTAGATTGTAGGCAGAAGTAAACATGCTGATGCTTCATTTTAAACCCAAACTGCTGTTAAAAGAAAAAATCCACTATCAGCTCATTTTGGAGTCTTGGAATGTCTTGGAACAGTCCAAACCGACTCGCTTCACTGCAGCGCCCCCTGCAGGACACTCTGAGGAACTTTTCCAAGCCAGCAGAAAATCACAACACTCACTGGCCACTTTTTTAGAGACACGTACGTACCTTGTGCTTCCACTTAGTGGCCACTTTTTTAGAAACACCTACCGTGTACGTCCACTTACTCGCCACTTTATTAGAAACATGTACTATGTACTTTCACTCAGTGGCCACGTTATTAGAAACACCTGCGTTGTGCTTCCACTCAGTGGCCACTTTATTAGAAACACTTAACTTGTGCTTCCACTAAGTGGCAGCTTTATTAGAAACATCTGCCTTGTATGTCCGCTCACTGGCCACAACATGGCAAGCAATATGGGAATGTTGACAAATTCTGTCTAATTTTTTCATTCACAGAGATAAATGGCGCTGTGGTAGTAGGAACAGCTGAGAACCTACAGACCACACTCAGTGAGGGCTTCAAAATCATTGCTGTTGATTAGAACAAGGTATGAACTGTATCTAAGGAACATACACTAAGTGACAAGGTCAAAGAAATCACATACAAAATCATTCATTAATATGACCCCTGCAAGAAGATCATCTTAAAATATAACCTACAAGTTACAGATTTATATCACTTTTGTGGTGAAAGCAATAAACACATTGAACACATTTTCTCTAATTGTATCCATTCTAATAACTTTTGTAATGATGTAATGAAGGATATTGGACAAAAAATGAACATATATTAATAATAAAAATTATATTTTGTTGAATAATATAGATTGAAATAATTTTTCTTGGTAAATGTATTACCCACAAAATGTATGTATGTATGTATGTATGTATAGTAAATAAAACTGGTGAATTCATGAACATATTAACAAAATTTACATTTGTTTGGAGAAACATTGTTGTTCACCTGCATGTGGCCTGACTGCATGTGGTTTGGACTGTGGGAGGAAATGGGAGAACCTGGAGGAAACCCATGGAGACATGGGGAGAACATGCAAACTCCACACAGAAAGGACCCTGGTAGTTGTAATTACAGTTACTCATAATTCTACAATACTCTAATTGTCATTGCAGTATGCTTATTTATAATTTCATTGTTCAACACAGTAGAGGCATTAAATATATGAAAACAGCATAGTAATTTGTTTTGTTGTATAAATCACTATAGTCTGCCATCATATTGTAGTCGGCGCTATGCCCTCATGCCCATATTAGGAACTCCAGGTCTAAGCTCCATTTCTCTATGGCCAGAATGAATAGGGTTTTTAAAAAAAATCACCCTCTATTGCACCCTGTGGTAGATACAAATGTTCAGAGCCCGATATGTTTTGTCTTATGAACATTCTTCTGTCTAACAACTGGATCTTCTGGTCTGGATTTTGACTATTAGGTCAGCCTGCTACCTGGGGTTTCGCCTTAGTATGAAAGTATGAAAAAAAGGCATAGTAAAATCAAATGAATTACATATCAGAAACTACAGTCGTGGCCAGAAGTTTTGAGAATGGCACACATTTTGGTTTTCACAAAGTTTGTTGCCTCAGTTTTTTTTACAACCTTTTGTCAGATATTTATATGGTATAATGAAGTTCAATTATAAGCATGCCGTACGTGTGTTAACCTTTTATTGACAAATACCTCCAGTTTAAGCAAAGACTTAATATTTACAGTGTTGACCCTTCTTCTCCAAGACTTCTGCAATTTGCCTCGGCATGCTGGATATCAGCTTCTGGACAAAATCTTGAATGATGGTAACCCATTCTTGCCTAATCAGTACTTGGAGTTGATCACAGTTTCTGGGTTTTTGTTTGTCCACCCTCTTTTAGAGGATTGACCACAGGTTCTCAATGGGATTGAGATCTGGGGAGTTTCCTGGCCATGGATCCAAAATTTCAGAGTTTTGTTCACCAAAGCACTTGGTTATCACTTTTGCCTTGTGACATGGTGCACCATCATGCTGGAAAAAGCTTTGTTCATCTCCAAATTGCTCCTGGATCATTGGGAGAAGGTGCTCTTGGAGGATGTTTTGATACCGTTCCTTATTCATGGCAGTGTTCTTGGGCAAAATTTTGAGCGTACCCACTCCCCTGGATGAGAAGCAACCCCACACATGAATGGTCTCAGCATGCTTCACTGTTGGCATGACACAGGACTCATGGTAGTCCTCTGAAGGGGGCTTCATCAGAGAACATAACATTACCCCAGTCCTCTGCAGTCTAATCCCTATACTTCCTGCAGAATGTCAGTCTGTCCTTGATGTTTTTCTTGGAGACAAGTGACTTCTTTGCTGCCCTTCTTGACACCAAGCCTCCAAAAGCCTATGTCTCACTGTGCGTTCAGATGCACTCACACCTGCCTTCTGCTATTCCTGACCAAGCTCTGCACTGGTGGTGACCCGATCTTGTAGCTGCATACTGTTTAGGAGATGGTCCTGATGCTTTCTTGACGGTCTGGCGCTCTGAAGCCTTTTCCACTGTAATTGAACCACTCTCCTTTGAAGTTTTTGATGATTCGATAATTGGTTGATTGGGGGTGTTATCCTACAAGCAGCAATGTCCTTGCCTGTGAACCCTTTTGATACAATGCAATGATGACTGCACGTGTTTCCTTGGAGGTAACCATGGTTAACAGAAAACTTTAAAGCACCACTACCCTTTTAAAACAACCAGTCTGCTCTTCTAATTAGCATGACAGACTTTGTGAAAACCAAAATTTGTGCCATTCTCAAAACCTTTGGCCACTTTTGTACATAAAATACACAACCAAAATGTTGTAATACATTATTGGCTATATTTGATTTCTGGCTTATCTCCAAAATAGAGTATTTCAGCAAGTTTATACAGACTGCCAAAGACATCTTCATGTAAATGACACATGACTTCAGCTAACCTGCCTCTTGTCCCTGGATCACTGCTTGCTAGCCGACATTACTAGGTCATTACTATGCCAGCCCATTCGGCGTTCCAACAAACAAAATTTAGGCTGTTTCAGTTGCTACTATGGAATATTGTCTGTTCATGGTTGGTATGTTTGCTTTTTTGTGGAGTTTGAAGGACAAAAGTTTTGGACTTGAGCAGTTTGGTTTTGAATTCTGTTTTCTGGTTTGGTACTGTCTCACTCCAAATGCAATTCGGTAACTGAAGAAGATACATTGCCCTTCTAGCCATGTCATTGTGTTTCTTCCTCTCTCTTTTCATGATTGCTCTCTCTCTCTCTCTCTCTCTCTCTCTCTGACTCGCTCGCTCGCTCGCTCGCTCGCTCGCTCGCTCACTCACTCACTCACTCACTCACTCACTCACACACACACACACTCACACACACACACACACACACACACACACACACACACACACACACACACACACACACACACATGCACCATTTTAGGCGTTCTGGTATTTATTGCACTAAACATCATGGCATGTGATGCCATGGTGATCATGGCAACCCATGTTTGCCTGTTTTGCATGTTTCTGTTGCACATATGGCATGTCAAATTGGTAAACCACCAATGGTGCCATTTACTATTTTGAAAATGCTATTTAGTATGTTAGTACAGCATATGGGATATTGATTACATCAAAGAAGACACTGCATAAATGATCAGTTGTTTTTTTTCATGGTTTTATTTGTGTTATGCCAGAATAAATAGTAGGCTACTCATTATATATACCCAAAATAAACCAAAGATGGTTGTTAAACTGTTTTAAAACACACACATAAAAAATCTAACAAAAACAGCATAAAAGACAAAATGGGGGATGTGATAAAGACACTTCAACCCTAGTTGTGTGTGAATATAATGTGCAATTTCTATCACTTTGCAGTGTTTAACATATTGTAACAGTAATTGTGCATTAAAATGTGCAGATTATGTAAATTAATGCTCACTGGCCAGATAAATGGTTTTGTATAACATTATTTCAGATATGACAATAAGTCTTTATTGCTTTTAACATACATGCAAATACACAAATAGTACTTTGTGATTTAATGGTTGTGAGTTGGCTAAACTATTTCCAAAGCTCTCCTTGAAGAAGCCCAGTATTTACAGGTACCATGCAAAGCTTAGTTTGGCTAATCAGTCCTTTATTAAATTAAAGTAGGTGTGTTCAGTAACTTCGCTGAAACTTTAGTGAACTGTTTATTTCGCTGCTGTTGGAAGAAAACCTTTTATCTCAGTTTTTGTTGTTTTTTGAAAGTATTTGCAAATGCCTGTTACCATTTACATTGTGTGTAAATTTCATGAAGAATGGACCAAAAGGAATGGCCCACAATTACTTGGAAAGACATCTGGTTCCACAGACTTGCATTAAAAGTAAGGTATGTTGTTTTCCTTGTCCCGTAAATTTGGAGATTCGAGGTTATCTTCCGACAACAGCGATATGTTTTTATTCCCATATAATATTGAGTTTAACAAATAAATAATCCCAAACAATTTTCATGACTGCCTAAAATATTTGCTCATGTGTAAACACAGTGACTCAAAATCGGGCTGTTGTGATAATCTACAATAAAATATTATAAAATATTTATGTATAGTTAAAACAAATACAAAGTAAATAGACTGAATGTATAATAAAATGCACTGAAGTCTGAACTGTGATGACCGTTGATGAAATGTTATGCATTATGTCAGAACAGAAGGTTTTGCATTGTGGTTTAGATCCAGTATCATGAGCTGAGGTGGCTCTGTGTGAAGTCCTTTGTTGATTTTTGCTCTTCCTGAATAGATTTACAAGTGATAGATAGGAGCCACAGGAACATCAGAACACCTGGAAGGTGAATTTCACTGGGAGTCAAATCATGTTTCACCTATTTCTTTCAATGTGTAAAAGTACAGTATCAGTAACAGACTATGTCCAAAAGACTTTTATGTAGGTTTACGATATATATGACTATAAAGCGCTTCAGCAGCAATACGTAGGTGGTTATACATGCACAATATGTAGCAATCTTTAAAAATAAAATAAATACAAAACTGTATATTTATCATGAAGGCCTATCTGCAGTTTGGAGTGGAGCACAGAACCCCTGTCATAGACTAGTAATGCATGACTCTTGGCTTTCTCCTTGACTCCACTTTAAACTAAGATAGCACCAGATTGAACAATAAAGATGGATGGATGGATGGATGGATGGATGGATGGATAAGAGTAAGTCGCTCTGGATAAGAGTGTCTGCTAAATGTAAATGTAGATGGATGGATTGATGATCAACACATCTTACTATCAGCCAGTTTCACACAACGAGGGATGAGGGGATTTCTTTGAAAAGGAACTGTTTTTAGATTCGTTTTCAGTTCTTTAGAAAATAAATAGCTTTTTATTCTGGAGTAGTTTGTTGTTATCTAGTTCCTTTTTTCTCAGGGTTGAAGTAGGTTTCATATCGACCTGATTCTTAATTGAAGTTTCTGCTCCACCTTAAATGATGCAGATATCTTAATGGTGTGCAGGTGCCAGAATGCAGCCACCCTTTAAGGTGGAACGGAAAATAAGACGTTGGCAAATAGGAAGCCAACTTCAGCTTCATTCTCTTTTCCACAATATTCTAAGGAAAAAGCTCTTTATTTTTGGATTTAGGTTTCATTTCTTGCACTGTTTCTAATAACTGTTTATTGCAGCCTTATTTAAACTCAGACTCTTTCCTGCATTATACTCATCTCCATCAAAATGTTCCTCAAGCCAATTATGATGAAAAAACACATCAAAGAGTCATTTACAAGCGTTTTGATTCTTAGAATCATTGGCCAAAAGTGACACATGAAGCTTGTAACAGATATAAGATTCGTTCTAGTTTTACAGTCTAGTCTTTTGGTAAACATTTCAAGGTGTTTCAGAGTCTAACTAACGATTAGCCATTTAACCATGGCCATGGGTAAATCGGTGCCTTTCATTTGTATTGCTGCTCCCTGATCTGTACAGTATCTATTACATCTACATGTTTATATTTGTATACGCATGTGTATATAATAACCTACATTCATATTACTGCATATCTCACTTTATGTATGTGTTATGTATATATGTATATTATATACTATATATTCAATATGTACATTCCTGTATATAAACTTAATACACAGATAGATAGATACATATAACACTGCATATATAACACTGTATATTTTATATTGTATGTCTCATATTTTATATTACATATTTCACATTTCACTTATACACACATGTATATAACAGTTATATTTATGCACTGGTCACTGTTACCACCGCACTTTATGTAAATAATGTTATATATTGCACTTCTGGTTAGATGCTAACTACATTTCATTGGCCCTGTACTTGTACTCTGCACAATGACAATAAAGTTGAATCTAATCTAATCTAATCTAATCTAATCTAATCTAATCTAATCTAATCTAATCTAACACTCTGCCGAGCTGGTTGTTAAAACCAGGTTCGGTAACATGCTATTTGGATAGTCCACTTTAGATGGTTTGTAGATACTTAATTTATTTCCAAGTTACGTTTAACTAAATATCTACAAAATTTACCATATTTATTTTTAATTCTAAACCTAGTTCTAATCCTAACCTTAACCTCAACCTAATACCTAATCCCAACCCTTACCCTGATCCTAGCCCTAACCCTGGTCCAAATCTTAACCCTAACCCCACCTCTGTGTAGAATCAGCAGAGCTTCAACAGACAGTTTGTTAACAATTTGAAGATCTGTAGAAAATCTATAGAGAACTATAGTGGAGTATCCAAATAAAGTGACACCCCAGGTTCTTATGCAGAGTATGTTTACTATGGTTTTAGACCTTTTGCTACACTAAAATGCAGGGATACCATTTTAAAGGCTCTGTGATCATCACAGCATATTAAATATTGTGGTATGCCAAATTAGCATATTAGTACAGCCATATGTTTATGAACATTTGAGGATATGAGATTATAATCCACCATTTAACATTGTGCAGATTACATGCAAGATCATAACACACTTGTCGCAAACCTCAAATAGACTTAGGTGGTTTCTGTTAATGCTGTCATTAAAAATGAATACAGCATAGCTCAGATCTGCAGCAATAACCATCTTAAAGCTTGAATTTTGTCTGCACTTTTGTCATTTTTATAGGTAAAAGTCTTGCTAAGTCAACTACATTTGGGGTAATCATAAAAATGTGTAATTCTTTAACTTATTATTCCTTTTAGAGCAAGATTGTGTCATACACTTCATGGAATGATCCTTACCTTGAAAGGCATTGAGTATGTTGAAGAGGTAAGTTCCCGCTAGACTCAGGGGCCCATAAATGGTGAACGCCAGCCCCCAGGGGAGCCCTAAAACACAGCTGAGTCCCAGTATGGTGGCCAAGTCTTTCCACTTCCTCCTCACCCTGCCTCTGGACTGGACGCTCCGTGCTCTCAGCTGCCTCATCTTCACCACCATCACTGCCAGGATAATGACATTGAAGAGCAGCGCCAGCCCCAGGTAACCATTCACTGTTACATACCTCATTGCTCTATGGATGCTGTTTTCATTTTCTGTCTTAAACCAGCAGCTACAAGTTGGGAAGAAACACAAATGGTGGAGATGAGGCTCACAGGGGTAAAGAGACTAGAGATTGAGAAATATGTTGAACTGCTGAATAGGTCTTACAGGTCCATGGCTACTATGATATCGCTGGAGTTCTTTGTGATCGTGTATTTGCCATATGCACCAACCACTCTGCAGATCATTACTGTAATTGTAGGAAGTCCTACAGCAAAAAAGAAGCCAGTGTTAAGGAGTTATTCTTTGTCATAAAGAATGAAACAAAGGGGTCACTGCGTTTTAAAATAATATATTAAGCATGCTAGTTTTCACTATGACAAGCAGAAAAAAAGACTTTTATCAACCCTACACTGGTTGCCAGTTAACTTTCGCATTGATTACAAAATTATTCTACTGACCTATAAAGCTCTAAACGGACTCGCCCCTCAGAGAGTGAACTTCTCTCATACTATGAACCATCACGCCTGCTTGGATCACAAGGTGCTGCCCACTATTAGTAGCTAGAATTAATAAAGTTACACAAGAGGAAAATCCTTCTCATACAAAGCCTTTGAAACTTTGGAATAATCTTCCAGTCGGTGTTTGGGACACAGTCTTTAAGTCTAGGCTAAAAACCCACATGCTTAATCAAGCCTTAGTTAGTTTTCCCTGTTTGCCTCTGATGCATTAAACCAAAGTTGTCAGTAGGTAAGATGCTAAATTGGTCACCCCCACCAGCACAAAGTGTCAGTAGACTATTGGTAATTGGCTTTTAGTAAGTCTGCTCTTTGTCTCCAATGAGCTATGACAGCCAAACCGTGTTGGGACCTGAGGCTACCAGCAAAAACAAGAGCATGCATCTTCAGTGGGCACAGGAACATCAAATATAGACTGTTGAGAAGTGGAAAAAGTTGCACAGAATTCAGTACAAGCAATGAGTCCATTGAGCCATCCTGCATCAGTGGTACAGGCTGGTGGTAGTGCAATAGCATCAGGAATTTTATTCTGATACACATGATACTACTTATACCTACATAACACCTGATTAGGTGTATCTGAACATTGTTGCTGATCAAGTTTATCCCAAAAAATGGCAGTGACCTTAAACCCTGTCAAGGATCTTTTGGATAAGATATAGGATGCTGTTTATAACAAAATTTGTAGCAGCTTTAAAGTGCAGATATTGTGTTGTGTACATTCCATGCCTAGGCAAATTCATGCTTCTCTGAAGGCCAAAGGATGTATAATGTGCTAATATAAATCACTGTATATGTGTTGCAAACTACCACTGGCCAATGCACATGCCAAAACTAACAGGCCACTGGGAGTTTTCTGTGTTCTCTGTTCTTCCTATTGCCAGTCCTGGCCTGTTTAAAGGACTTGATGATGGTGGACAATATCTTCATCAACTCAACTCACCCCAGCCCACCAGGCTAAGTTTCAACAGGTATCTCCTGATGTAGATGTTGAAGACCTGCACCAGCAGCAGGTACAGATGGAAGCCTTCGATAGCTGTCCAGGTGAAAGTGGCCAGCAGGGCCCAGTGCAGCATGAGCCCCAGGGACTGGCAGAATACCCACTCTGTTTTGGACCAAATGGAACTGGCCAGG
This sequence comes from Pygocentrus nattereri, assembly GCF_015220715.1. NCBI lineage: Eukaryota > Metazoa > Chordata > Actinopteri > Characiformes > Serrasalmidae > Pygocentrus > Pygocentrus nattereri. The sequence continues at coordinate 21,007,101 of NC_051229.1, forward strand.
AAGAAGAGGTGCAGTAGCAACAGTGAACCTGTCAGCTGCATATGAATGATGACTGAGTGATCTGCCTTCGACTTCCTATGGAGAGAGGTCAAAAATAATTTGTTATTCTTTTTACTTTTGCTTTTCAACTATAAATTTCACTTCACATCTTTCCTCTTTGCCTGTTAGACCCACAAGCAGTTCATAAGTGGTTCTTTTTTCTGGCCTGGTGTTCTGTTTTAAACCAGTTTCTACAAGTAGATGCTGGCTGATTAACAGATGACAGCACAAGATATAGTTTTTAGACTGGCTTAAACTGACCTATAAAACCAGAACATTATTCTTTTAAAGTTAAATGACACCAATTTGGATCATTCTAACAAACTCAAAGCTCAAAAGTTAAGATTATGTTCTTCTAGGGGTATCTTATAGTATTACCTTTTAAAATGTTTATTTTAGCAGCACAAATGTAGCTTAAATGAATAGCCGTTTATGTGGGGCTAAGGGACGTCACTCATCAAAATCGTATGGCTTTAAGTTTTATAAGAGAATTTTGCTTTATGAGAATTCAAATAATATAAACGTTTCTTTTAGCAAGGCAAATGCAGCACAAACAAATAAGCCCATTGTGTGTGATTTTTACCTTGACGATGGAGCTGAGTGACGTCACAGTTAATAAAACATAAGGTTTCATCTCTCAAAAACGGTGCCAGCACAAACCGATTCATACGGCACAAAGGAGCACAAGGAATAAGAGTATTTTTTATCTATTTCAGCTAAATGGAGGTTTGCTACCCTCTCATAAACAGTGAGTTCCACAGCAGACTGTGAACGTGGTGTGGATGTATTTTAAGAGTTGTCTAACCTGTGGCACAGAAACAGCACAATGATGATGATGGTGAATACCACAGACAGAGAAGACCCGATGGAGATATACACAAGACGCTGAACGTGAGCAGGGTCTGGCACATCAGGGCTCTGTCAGAGAACAACACAGAGAACAAAAGATCCAGGAATTATGGAGCTTTTTCCCAAACATTACAAGCGTGATTTTTAAGTGCATGTATTTTGCTCTCTGCACACGAGACCCACATCCACATGCTTAATTGGAGTTTCTTAGTTGCGTAACCGAAGAGGTGTAAGTAATGAATTACTTTTATTCTCGTTACTGTACTTGAGTACAGGTTTCCCTGTAACGGTACTTTTTGGAGAAGAATTAAATCAGTACTTTCACTCTTACTTTAATTTAGTTAATTTACAATGGAATACTTTTACTTCACTACTTTCATTTTCTAATAATGTCACACAGTAAAAAAAAAAAAAGAACAAACCACAGTTAATTTGAAAAGATTCACCAACCAAAAAAACAGCAGCTCTGGGAAAAAACACTACAGAGATGTCCAGTTTAGTGGGGAAGGACGGAGGAGGACTGAACCAGCACACAGGAGGAACAGACCACGTCCAAATGGTCAACTGTATTAATTTTCACATGAACTAAAGAAAATGCCATTATTATCAGCAGCCAAACAGGAAACCTGCTCAGATCTGCTCTCACAACTCGACTCAAGCCTGAGACAGCATTAGCTGAACTAGCTAATCCGAGCTAAACAGGTACTGCAATTATAGTTTTCCTCTTTCTTTTATAATGTTTCTCTTCATTAAAATTGAAATCTGTTGTACATCTTTATAAGCGACTGTCAACTACAGGTTTCTACAGTTTACCCGTTTAAAATATAACCTCTTTTGGTTTTGGAGATAAATGGTCGTGAACGGCTTTAAGACAAGAAATCTAGTGTAATACAGGCTTTTCATAAACTCTGTACAAGGATTCTGTCGCTCTGTTGTTGTTTAAGCAGACTGGCCTGATCTGGGGCCAGATTCCTGAAAGCTTTCTTGTGAAAGCTTTTAAGACAAACATTGACATTCATAAGAATGTTCTTAAATGCAAAAAAAAAAAGTTTTCAAGTATTCTCTTATGTTGATCATAAGTTTTCTTAAGAAGAAGATGGACAATTCAAGCAGAGACAACGTCTGTGATAAATTTAGACGGTGACCTTGTCAACTCTTACTGCCTAAGACAAATTGTGAGGCTATCGTAAGGTTTAGAAAGCATGTTTTCAGGAATAGCACTTATTCTTAGATGCATTTTTAAGAAAACAGTTAAGAAAAGAGAACAAGAGCATTCTTAAGAAGTTATTTGAAGAATAACAATTACTCATAACTTTTAAGTCAAGAAACAACACACATTAAAGAAGATTTTATTTCTTAAGACACTTTCGTGAATCCAGCCCCTGACCTGATCAGACGGCGGATGGAGTATGAAAAGAGAACTTGTAGACAGGAGAATGATCTCTGTGATATCTTCTGGGTTTTTCAAATACTAGAGGGCACTCCTGAAATAGTCTAAAATTAATGTATTAAGATGGAGCATTTGAGCAAAATCATAGTTTTTAAATGCTTAAACATTTTAATAATTATATATTGAATAAGATAAAACATTTTAACACCGCTGTTATATTTTTAAGAGCTTTTTAACTCGAGTTATAGAAGTTTAAAATGGTGCCTCATGTATGTCCATGATGTCTATGAGTGTGAACAGCCAATGAGCTGCTCTGATGGCCAACCAATAAGCATGCAGTAGCAGTAATGCCAGCGTTCTGATGCCCAAAACCCATTTGCTATAGAAAAAATCAACATACAGGTAAGTTTTCTTGGCCTTTTTTAAGGAAATACGTTCCTCTACTTTCTAAAACTAATAGAAAGTTCTGGGTGAGTGATTTTTATCCGTTTAACCCCATCTACTTCATTAAGTTCATTAAGAACTTATGTACAGGTGCCCTCTGCTGTTTTGCAGTCCTATTTTTGATATAATGGTGGAAACAGGAAGTGGCCAGTCTCTTTATAAACCACATCTGATATGAAGTTCTTTTGTACACAGACTAATGAGAGCTCAGCATACACCGATAAAACATCCTCACTCACAGTGTTGAGCCATAATATTCAGATTATCGTTTGGTTTGACTGGAAAAACTGGAAAACGTTTATCATACCGAATTATCAGAGACTTTGTTCAGTCAGTTCATCAAAGAACTCCCCCTCCCCACCCCCACTCTCATGCTCTTCCCCACATATTTCCCCTGTATCTCTTTGCCTTGGTGTTTATCTTTAACTGTGAGAGGCTGTTTAGCTGTTTAACTATCAAATAAAGTAGTAATAAATGTCTGATTCTGTATGAAATAATGAATGATCAGTTAAACTTATCACAGTAAAAAGACCAAAGCTGGGTAAATTGCTGTTGTTGCTGCTGATTTAAAAGGTAGAAATGTTCTGAACAGACATCAGTGAATATATACATCATTTTATAGTCTTATCAAAATGTAGGTCATGGACCCTTTAAACCTTGCTTTCGAAATGGATAATCAGAAAATCAGGTCATACAGTGTGTGTGTGTGGTAAACACTTACAATAAGCATCGCAAAGAAACTGAGGTGATTGCATTCGCAGATAAAGTCTGTGTTGTTCTGGGTGGTTTTACAGCCATCTGTGCTCCAGTTTCCTACACACACACACACACACATACACACACCCCCATGAAACAGGACGCAAAGCACTTCGCCTATGGCCTTTCTTCAGTTTTTACAGTCTTGCCAGATAAAATAATGAAGATTCATTTGGAATTTAGTTTTAAAAAGCTGAATGTTTGGCTCAGGACCTTGCTCACTATTGTTCGACAGCTTCCAGAAGACACATTTTCCAGTCCCATTCTGAAACATAGGCATACATTTTGGGCAGAACATAAGTGGAGAACAAATCATTTCAATTCTGCACAAAATTGTACATTTCATTAAAGCTGCTATCACAGTGTCAACTACCGTTTAAACATACACTTCCAGAGATCTAGTTCACCTCTGCCTGGATGATTAATTTGCTTGTATTTTATGGTAGGAAAATGCTTACCTGATTGGCATTTACAAAAACAATCCTAATAGGATCAGAAAGGTTGTGAACATCTTGTTTGCCAAGCCACACTCCTAAGATCTGCTCGTGAGGAGATCCTTCATTTGAATGTGCCTGTGCAGAGAACACCAGTATTACTCATTAAAGCTATGTAGAGGTCATGTTCTATTCACTGAGAATTGCTTTTTGCAGTCATGAGTTCAGAGCATTATGAATGTACTCATGGTAATCACTGAAAGTTGAACATTATCTGAGAACATGTAGCATGTAGATCAGTGTTTTTTTCAGCACAGAGGCCCTGGTACCAGAGAATGGTAGGCCCTAAGGATGGATTAGACCCGAATCCACATGGATCGAAATGTAATGTAATTTGTAAATGTAATTTGTTTCTGTACTTAAGTACTTTTTTGTGTATCTGTACTTGAAAAAACTGATGTTTTTCCATTATGGGTGACTTTTTACTTTCATTCCACTACATTTCAAAGTCAAATATCTTACTTTTTGCTCCACTACATTTTGCGAAATTTGTGGTTACGTCTGGTTTGTGTGTATAAAAATGTAGCATGTCAAAATGAAAGAAGCGCAAAGCAAGAACACCAATCAGGGCACAGCGGCACTTGAGCTTGTTTTGACCTGTTGGACACACCGACTCAGTGCAAGCACACGGTTCAACGATTCAAAGTGCAGCAGTGACTGGCCTGTTTCTTTTTTCTGCATTTATACAAACACTATTTAATTTTATAGTAAATTAGTTTGGACTGGTTTATGTTTATGAACATAGAGCTACAGATCAATACAGTAAAGGAAAACTAATTTGTGAACCTGAGTTTAAAGCCAGTTTTTATGAAACTTAAACTTGTAACTAAGTTGTAAATAAATCTTAAACTGAAACTTTGCTTGTGTGTAAAAGTGATTTCAGAGCCACTCGGTTCTACCTGATAGAAACTGTTTACCTTCAGTGTTTTGTGCTTATGATCATTTTAATAAACATCAGTGTCACTAATTAATGACATTCTATTAAAAGCCTGGTTTACCAACAGAGACACTGGAGGATTTTCACCTACAATGAGTTCATGAAGCCAGTCTTGTTATAAAAATGATAACAGGACATAAAGCCATAATTAATCTTTTAGTACTTTTACTTTTGAAACTTAAGTACATTTGAAAGCAAATGCTTTTGTACTTTTACTTAAGTGGAGGTACTCGTAGTGGGTTTTTTATTCTGTTACAGTGAGGTCGATTTGAATTGGGCTAGTATCACTGAAGGAGCTCACTTCTGAATGATTACTGTCAGACTTATTGATTACTACAGACATTGCAGATTAATATTGGATGTTACATGCTAGCGTTGCACGTATGTTGTTTGTTTTTTTTTTCTCTCTCCTTTTTATCCCCAACAAGATCAGGTGCAGCTGTGTGCATAATGGACTAATGTGGATCTTGAATGCTTGGCTGTGCTCTCTCCACCAATTCGAATGGCTGATTTCTGCTGAGGGATGGGCCTTGGCAGATAAAAGGACTGACATGTGGCCAGTTATGAAGAAGAAAGTATTTAGCGTATTTGAGACTTGTAGTGGAAAACTGTCCTACTTTAGTGGTGAAGATGTAGCCAGTAACATGAGTCACTTGTGGTCTCTGTCTCTTTTTAGCTTTCTCTCTCCACACCCTGTATTTTGGAGAGGATTAGACTTATGGCTAGGTAGGTTAGATTCGTTTCCTTGGTTTATTTCTTTGACACCATCCATCGTCCACCCTTGTGGTTGGTTGGGATTCATTAGTTAATGTTTTGTATACTGAACAGTTAGTCATTCTTTTTCTTTTCTTTGATTTATATTTAGTTTTCGCTCAGCGTATTGCACCACCTCTCTGTCCATATAAGTAATAATCTTGTATCATACACTACTGCAAGTGGGAAGTGAAGTAAAAGTCTTGAATGCAAACGTCACTACTGTGTACGTGTGTCCTTCCCTCCCATCTCCCATTACATGCCATGACATTTCCCCTCTCCCCCAGCTACATCTGAGGGGAATGTAACACTGGATCACAAATCTCATCAGCAATTACTTAAATCACAGTACGTTCCAGATTACTAATCCAGCTCAAAGAGGGTGGAACAAACTCATTGTTGAAATTGAAGTTGGAGTTAAAATGATCAACTGTACACTTTTGCAGCCCACCAGAACTGAAGATGAACACCTTTGATTATAAATAAATAAATAAAAAAGCTAGAATCTGACACTAACCTCAAAAAGGCTTGGGTTGAGTATGGATACAGTCAAGTCCACTTGACGGCCACTAGTTTTCAGCTGCTCATCACTGCTTTTCTGGACAGCTTCTGATGGAATATAAATTACATGTCCATACTCTGTGTCCACTCTGGCCTGTAAAAGCAATAAGTTACACACAATTCATTATATATTCATGCACATTTTGCAATGCTAACAGGCAGTGTTCTAAGACAGCTCAGCTGCTAAATCTCACAGGTGAAAGAGTATCTTCATCATGGGAAACCTTTGGGAAAAGTTTCGGGGCTGGGACTTCTGCTGACAATTTTTATAGCTCTGTTTACATCTGACAGCTCTTTAGCAACTCTAGCGTCCTCCATGAAGCTGGAATCCCATGTGGTCAGAAATGGAATAAAAACACTACGATTTGTTTGTGATGCGTTTGTACTGGTTTGTGCCATAGGAGTCATTGTTTGTGCAGGCAGTGTTTTTGAGAAATTAAACATTATATTTTATTACCTGTGATGTCACTCAGCCTCGCTATCAACGTCCAAATAGCACAAAAATGGTTTCATTTGTTTGTGCTGCGCTTGTGCTGGTTTGTACTGTAAAAATAGCCATTTCTGTTATTTTAATTCGAGTTATAAAGACAAAGTTTTGATGAGTGACGTCACTCAGCCCCCCATCAACGTTCAAATTGCAGCAAAACGGTCTCAATCATTTGTGCTGGTTTGTGCTGTTAATAGAAATGTTTGTGCTCTTTTAATTATCAAGTTATAGGCTAAAAATATTTTTTTAATAAGTAAAGTCACTCAAACCCCCCCCCCCCCTCAATCTCCAAATCACATAGAAATGGTCTTATACATTTGTGCTGGTTTGTGTAGTTAAGTGAAGTTTTATGCTGTTGTAAATAGGCCTTTCTCAGATCTTCATCAAACCAGTGTCAGCCCTGTAGTAAATACTGTCATGGCTTGTGACAAAACCTGTTTATCCAGTAACTTAAGATTTACAACACACACACAAACATTTCTTTTCATGGCACAAACACAGCACAAATGAATGGGACCATTTTGATGCGATTTGGACGTTGGTGGGGGGCTGTGTGATGTCACTCATCGAAACTTTATGGCTGTATAATTTGAGAATTAAAGTCGCTCAAATGTTTCTTTTAACAGCACAAACAAATAAGACCATTTTGGTTCGATTTATATGTTGTGGAGGGCAGGGGGGTTGTGTGACATCACGGGTAATAAAATATAATGCTTAATTTCTTGAAAAAGCTGCCTGCACAAACAATGATTCCTATGGCACAAACCAGCACAAACAAATAGTAGTATTTTTATTCCATTTCTGACCACATGGAGGACAGCTTGACCGAGGTCAATTTTCCTACTTAAGGCTTATAATACACAATAAACATGTTTTAAAAAATAAATATATTAATTTATTTGACAAAAAAGAGGAAAATTCACATTTAATTTCCCAGCTGACAGCACTGTGAAAGCAATAGGTTAGACATGCTTTGGTGGATAACAGAATTACTGCCATGTGCTCGAAACACATTGCAAGGCCCAGCACTGATCACTCCAAAATGTTAAGTACCATGAAATTTCTGTTACATAAATCTACATTAGAAGACACAGAAGTTGGAAGCAGAGAAGAAAAAAGAAGAAATGGGTCAATGCCTTGTCTTTGAGTTCCCTTTTCGTAACGTCATTGAGTAACAAAGTAAAGTCTCATTGGAGAAGAAACTCAAAGGAAGAATGTCATAACAGGGAAAGGGGTCTTTTGAAATACTTAAAAAACCCTTAAGAAGTAAGATGAATATATTATGTGTGAGCAGCACGAGCCTCACAACAAGCCTGACAACCAAACCAAATGAAAACAATGTTCTTGAAAAATGTGTGGAGCACACTTAGTGGTGTCATAATACACGGCATTGTTTCCTCAGCAGTGACATTTGGAAATAGTGCTGCAACGGTATGTTTCAGGTGGAACAGTGTTGGCCCATTTTAAACAGTTCTAGGAAGCATACATGGTACTTCTTGCCTAAATGTTGAGGACAACACTGGTTTCTTTTTGTCCATTCATCATGAAATTTACAAACAGTGTAAAGGGTAACAGGTATTTTCAAATTATGTCAAAGACTGAAAAACGATAGGAAGTTATCTTCCAAGAGCAGTGATATACACCTAGACATGTTACTGCAAATTACAGCTTTGCGGTTTATAGCAAATGTTAGGGTGGACACTGTAAATGCCATTTATCTTGTGAATATACTACATTAGTATGGTCTTACCTCACTGGAGGGAGACACAGTTTTCATGTACAAGCCTGGGGTGTTTATTCTGGTGCGACGTCTTCTGCAGTTTCTCATCTTTGTTTCAAGACACCTGATCAACACAACCATTGACTGTAAAATGTGCATAGCGTTTTCCCAGAGCCATAACATCTACACTACAAACTAAACTCTACTCATTTGGTCAGCATTACAATGAACACAGCAGCGTGTAAACAGTTCTATTGCAGTACATTTAAAATATTGGTTATGATCACTTTGTTGGAAAATATGTTGGAAAGCAGTTACAAATAAACTAATTGTTTAGCCACATTTCTCTGTGGCCTGTAGTACCAGCTGCCTGTAGTACTGTAGCTAATTTTACATTTAAAAAAAAGTATGCCACCCAGAGGAACTGAAAAAAAAGAAAAAAGAAAATAGGATGCATTTACGATACATCCTTAGGAACGTCATGATTTTAAATAATTGATGATTTGTCTATGAATACTGGTATTATTATTATTATTATTATTATTATTTTGGAATACAAAGAAGATTTAAAGTTCATGTACAGTGGTGCTTGAAAGTTTGTGAACCCTTTAGAATTTTCTATATTTCCACATAAATATGACCTGAAACAATCCTACCTTCCGCCCAATGTCAGCTGGGATAGGCTTAGAAAATGTGTGTGTGACCAACAGCATCATCAGACTTTCACACAAGTCCTAAAAGTAGACTTCACATACTTTTGCCACTCACAAATATGATATATTGATCATTTTCCTCAATAAACAAATGACCAAGTACAACCCCAATTCCAGTGAAGTTGGGATGTTGTGTGAAACATAAATAAAAACACAATATGATGATTTACAAATCCTTTTCAATCTATATTCAATTGAATACACTACAAAGACAAGATATTTAATGTTCAAATGGATAAACTTTATTGTTTTTTGCAAATATTCACTCATTTTGAATTTGATGCCTGCAACACGTTCCAAAGAAGTTGGGACAGGGCATGTTTACCCCTGTGTGTCACGATTGGCCCCTCCCAGTCCTGTCCATGTGTTAGTGTTTTGGTTTAGCCCATGTCTGTTGTTGTTTTGGTTTCTCTAGTCTGGCCCCCTTGTTTCAAGTCTCCACCCATCATTGTTTTCACCTGTCCCTCGTTACCCTTTGTTATTTAAGCCCTGTGTTTGCCCTTAGTGTTTGCCGGTCTTTGTTTCATGTATCGGTATTTGTCTGATGTGTTGGTCTTTGTTTGAACTGTTTGCCATGTCTGCACCCGGCTCTGTTCATGTTGGCTCAATGACGTTGGACAGTGATGACCCTGATTTTGGATTTGCCCTCAATAAAAGTCGCTTACCTCCGCACATGTGTCCGCTACCTTGCTCCGCGTTACACTGTGTTACATCACCTTTCCTTTTAACAACATTCAATAAGCGTTTGGGAACTGAGGACACTAATTGTTGAAGCTTTATAGGTGGAATTCTTTCCCGTTCTTGCTTGATGTACAATTGCAGTTGCACAACAGTCCAGGGTCTCTGTTGTCGTATTTTGCACTTCATAACGTGCCACACATTTTCAATGGGAGACAGGTCTGGACTGCAGGCAGGCCAGTCTAGTACACGCACTCTTTTACTACGAAGCCATGCTTTTGTAACATGCAGAATGTGGCTTGGCATTGTCTTGCTGAAATAAGCAGGGACGTCCCTGAGAAGGATGTTGCTTGGATGGCAGCAGATGTTGCTCCAAAATCTGTATGTACCTTTCAGCATTAATGGTTCCTTCACAGATGTGCAAGTTACCCATGCCATGGGCACTAACACACCCCCACACCAAAGAGATGCTGGCTTTTGAACTTTGTGCTGATAACAATCCGGACAGTCCTTTTCCTCTTTGGCCCGGAGGACACGACGTCCATGATTTCCAAAAACAATTTGAAATGTGGACGCGTCAGACCACAGGACACTTTTCCACTTTACGTCAGTCCATCTCAGATGAGCTCGGGCCCAGAGAAGCCGGCGGCATTTCTGGGTGTTGTTGATATATGGCTTTCGCTTTGCATGGCAGAGTTTTAACTTGCACTTGTAGAAGGAGAGACAAACTGTGACAATGGATTTCTGAAGTGTTCCTGAGCCTATGTGGTAATATCCGGTAATATCCGGTAATATCGGTTTTTAATGCCGTGCCGCCTGAGGGATCAAAGGTCACAGGTTTTCTGCCTTGCCACTTACTTGCAGAAATTTCTGCAGATTCTCTGAATCTTTTGATCATATTGTGGACTGCAGATGATGAAATCCCTAAATTCCTTGAATTGAGAAAGGTTGTTCTTAAACTGTTGGCCTCTTTTCTCACACATTTGTTCACAAAGTGGTGAACCTCCCCCCATCCTTGCTTGTGAACAACTGAGCCTTTCAGGGATGCTCCCTTTATACCCAATCATGAAACTCACTTGTTTCCAATTATCCTGTTCACCTGTGAAATGTTCCAAACAGGTGTTTTTTGAGCATTCCTCAACATTCCCAGTCTTTTGTTGCCCCTGTACCAACTTCTTTTGAACATGTTGCAGGCATCAAATTCAAAATGAGTGAGTATTTGCAAAAAACAATAAAGTTTATCCATTTGAACATTAAATATCTTGTCTTTGTAGTGTATTCAATTGAATATAGGTTGAAAAGGATTTGCAAATCATCGTATTCTGTTTTTATTTATGTTTTACACAAGTTCCCAACTTCATTGGAATTGGGGTTGTATAATATTTTTGTGCCATTTGTTTAACTGGGTTCTCTTTATCTACTTTTAGGACTTGTGTGAAAATCTGATGATGTTTTAGGTCACATTTATGCAGAAATATAGAAAATTCTAAAGGGTTCACAAACTTTCAAGCACCACTGTACACATATAGGTTTAGCCACTGGCACCACTGGTGGTTCCAAAACGCACCTCATATTCTTCATAACTTTCATATTTCATGAGCTACATTCAGAAGGTGAGTGTCGTATGAGGCTGTAACTCTTCTTTCCAGTCAAATAGATGGTGGTGTCATTTTAAACCCTAAAAATAAAAGACGCTTGAACTCACAGTTTCTTTTTTCTACTAAAAGTTAACCCATTTTTTCCACAAATCTGGACTATAAACTATAAGCAGATGCCATCTCTTCAGTGATCTGCTCTGTAGAAATGATTTTCATAAAACAATACAAAGAGCGTCTAAAGATTTTTGGCTTTTATCAGTAAGTTGTAAACATATAGCCATATGTGTAGATCATAAAACACATTTCATTTTCTGTTAACTTGCATTTATTTCATGCAGTTACTTAATAATTTGCCTTACGATTTGGTCATGTAGATTCAGATGGACACACCAAAATATATCTTGGAGGATAAGAGGTTAATGCCCATTAATTGACATGTAGGTTTGATATCTACTCTTTTTAAAGGTGTAGTTTTTAAATACTGTAACTCACTGAGGGATGGTGCTGGAATGCATTTCCATACAGTCGTTGAGAACTTTATGACATTGACTGGAAACATTTTCAAATGAACCTGCAGATGAAAAAGACTTACTGTGTTTTCCTCAAATTCTCCAGATGTGTTCTTAGTAGAGGAATGCAGACTAGTAGGGATGAACACCCTTTTTAGTGCTGACTTCTTTGCCATATACAAATGTAGAACTGGCCTAATACTGTATAAAAATGTATAAAATCGTGAACAATCATGTCCTTTAATTAACTGAGCCTAATCAATCGTGTGTTTAACATATAATGAACAGTGAAGCCCACACAAAACACTTCACTGCCCGAAAAAAAGCTTCAGGTTATGGGATACAAACTTTTAGCTCAGGAATTAGTGTGAGGACTCCTTTCTCATGATAGCTTTAAGATGGTACTTTAAATGAAGCTGAAATCATAGATTATAAGATATTCCTTATCTTACCTTCTTCAACCGGTATTACAGAGAAGAATATGAAAAAGGGAAGTAAAGAAGGTCTCATTTCATCAGCATATAATCTCCCCCTGCTTTTCTGCTGCTACCGTTATTTCTTGCTTCCTCAGTGTGAACTGGCTCGTTTTGCCTTTGTGGTTTTCTACTAAACTGGAAGTCAGCTGTCACCACACGATATCATCACTTTGAACTATCTGCATTTACGTTGTCTGAAAAAAATATATTACTATCTTGCGCACATCAGCGGCGGTATGTACCATGTCATAGGGTGGATATAAAGCTATAAATACATAAGGTGTCAGACAGGAAGAAACAGTGAAGGGAACGAAAGCTGTTTTTGTGACTGGCCGCTTTAGGAAACAAACAATACTCAATTGAATACAGCGTTTTTTAATCATAATCATTAAGCATCATTGCACAGTTGACTGCTTCATGCTGTTTAAGGCCAAAAACTGTCAGTCATAGGGATCTGTGGCTTTGAGCACACATCATATAAGCCTACAGTAGTGGCAAAAGTCATTTAGGTTATTTCAAAATGATTCACCAAATGATATGTTCAAAAACGATTCATTAAATGATACAAAGAAAATGAATCTCCTAACAACCATGCAAAGCCATTGTTTGCAGTAGTTTTGAAAAGACTTTGGTCTAAAATTTATTTTTTAAAAACATAATAAAGCTCAGCCCTGATGGGTCCAAATCCTGAATTCAGGTGGAGGATGTCGGGCATGCAGCAGAAGTTGCCATGGCGATGTAGTCTGATAAAAAATGAATCACTATCACAAGACAGAAAAATTCAAGGTTAGATCAACCTAAGTTTAAAGTGAGCTGGCTAAACAAGAAACAAACACACTAGAAATTTATACACTTATCTGTTATTAAACAGTCTGTACATTGTATATTCAGTTGTATACAGACCACAAAACACTCTGATTTGCCTGTTTCATGGTACCTCAAATTGTGATAAATTCACAACTAAACAGACACTTTTCACAAGTTTGTGAAATAACTTATTGGTGTTTATCACTCCATCCTCATGCCTTGAGTACATGAGAGAGTGTTCTTCAGGAATATGGTGGTCTAAGTTGATAGCAATTTGATTTGCCTATTTTATGGTACTTCAAATTGTGGTATATACAGAATTACCCAGACACTTTTCACAAGTTTGCCATCCCATTACTCCAAATTCCTGTAATATCACTTCATCCTTATACAATGAACACTTGAGACGGTGTTCTTCAGGAATATGGTGTTCTGATATGATAACACTCTGATTTGCCTGTTTTATAGGAGTTCAAATTGTGGTCTGTATAGAACCGAATATACAATGTACAGACTGTTTAATAACAGATAATTGTGTAAATTTCTAGCGTGTTTGACTGCCCCACATACGTATTATTTCTGGTACATGTGTGTATTAGACTTAAGGACATGTGTGAGGATAGTGAGACAGTGGTGAGGTGTGCAGTTGGAGTGGAATTTTTTTTATTCCAGAATAACATTCCTGTCTATTTTTATTCATATTTATGTTTAAAAAACATTTAGTTTTAGTGTGTTCAATAAATGTTTATTCTGTTCGGCCCACAAACTAAAGTGTGTTTTGAATTTTGGCCCCCTGTGCAGTTTGACACACCTGGTTTAAAGCAATTAGAAACACAAGCGCGCCAACTGGAAACTTATCTCATGCCGACTGGACCTCACATGATGTCCCATTCTACCCACCCAGAGAGAGCGAGGCCAATTGTGCTCTCTTGGACTCCCGGCTATGGATGGCTGTAGCATCACCAGGGATCGAACTCATGATCTCATGATGATAGGGTCAAAGCTTAGACGGTTGCGCCGCTCGGAGCTTTCTTAAAGTTTAGAAATGGTTTGGAGTAAAGGCTTTATAGTGAACTGAGCTGAGAAGTGAACTGCTGTATATGCCATTGAACCCAGTATGCACTGTTGAAGTCCAGATACAGGTATTTGCTTTTGAGTTACTGTTAAAACATAGAGTTGCAGAGTATGCCTGCTACTTGGCTGGTTTTAAAGCATGCACTTATGGGTTACAGTGTGTAGCAGTACCTGGCATTGGATTGCAGCCTCTATAATGAGTGGAGAGTGGAGCTTTTTCATGGCAGAAACAGTTACAGGTATGTGTATGCATTAAATCAGCTGAGGGTTTATTATTAAGCTGCTTAGCACTAATAGTGTGGACGAACAGCTATCAACACATGCAACTACATTAAAGTTGTTTTTGCTCATTTTTTTATTTTGACACACAAATGTATTTCTACACATACACACATATATATCTATATCACTGTTGTCAGATCAGGCAGCATGGAGGCAAGAAGAGTCTGGGTTCGAGTCCCCGGCCGGGCAACCAGTGTCCTTTCTGTGTGGAGTTTGCATGTTCTCCCCGTGTCTGCATGGGTTTCTTCCCACAGTCCAAAGGCATGCAGTCAGGCCAGTTAGACATGGCAAATTGCCCTTAGGTGTGAGTGCATGTGCATGTATGTCTGTCTGCCCTGCGATGGACTGGCGACCTGTCCAGGGTGTATCCTGCCTTCTGTCCGATGACAGCTGGGATAGGCTCCAGCACCCCCTACGACCCTGAGTGAGAAGCAGCTTAGAAGGTTTGTGTATGTGTTGTCAGAAGAAACAAAATTTTTGCTGTTTTTCAGTATACGACATAATTTGAAAATACCTGTTGTCCTTTACATTTTACGGAAATTTCATGACAAATGAACCAGAAGAAGTGGCCCAAAATTACTTGGAAAAAAGTCTGGTTCCATCGACTTACATTAAAAGTACAGTAGGTCTATTCCTTCTACGGTAAAGTTAGCAATTTGGAGATGCAAGTGTTTGTTCTGGTAACAATATAAACGCCATATAAAACCCAGGAGGACCATGTCATGAACAAGCAGTCCGATACGCAGCCATTCAGTCCAGCGTATTTTGCATTGTGCTTAAGTTCCAGTATCATGATCTGATGTTGCTCAGGGAGATGTCCTTTGAGCTTTGCTCCTCATGATTGGACTTGCATGTGATAGACCAAAACCACAGAACCATCAAGACACCTGGAAGATAAATTGACCCAAATCATGCTTCGTCTGTTCCTTTTAACATGAGGAAACATCAGATGACAGCTTGTGCCTTGAAGACTAAAGGAATGGAAACAAATCTACAACAGCAAAGTAACATTTTTCGCTGATCTATACAAGTGATAAAGCACATTGCGTATCTAAAAGCAGTAGCAGCAGCCAATGCAGTTTGCACAATACCAGTTAGAGCTTATAAGCTATATTTTCTGGGTTAGCCTCATAGCTCCAGTGCAGAACTAAGAAAGCAAACTTTAGACATCAAATAGGATCTGGATAAGTTATGTTTGAGGTAAAGGGAAATTTTTAAAAAATTGTCTTTAATCAGGCCAGCATTCGAATGTTTTGGAAAAATCCTTTAAGAATATGAGGAAAAAATTTTCACTGAATTTTTGCTTTAAGAACAAGTTTATTCCACTCACCTTGAAAGGCATTAAGTATTGTGAAGATGTAAATTCCTGGTAGGCTAATGGCTCCCTTTGTGGTGAATGCTAGCCCCCAGGGGAGCCCCAAAACACAACTGAGCCCCAGCAAGTTGGCCCAGTCTTTCCAAAATCTTCTTACTTTTCTCCCAGCCTGCACAGTCCGTAGTCTCAGCTGCCGCATCTTCACCACTGTCACTGCTAGGATAGCTATATTGAAGAGCAGCACCAGCCCCAGGTAACCATTTACTGTTATGTACCTCACAGCTGCAGTGGGAATCCAGCAGCTACAAATTGAGGAAGCAATATGGACATTAGTAGAGAAAAGGCAGAGATTGGAAGAGATAAGAAACAAAGAATATTTTGAAACAAGTGGTATATGCTTACAGGCTGGTGATATTGCTGGTGTTCTCTGTTAGGGTGTACTTGCCATATGAACCACCTACTCCACAAATCATCACAGTAATTGTAGGAACTCCTATGGTAAAAGGCAAATCAATTCAATGTCTAAACATGCAGTTGTTCTTTATGTTATGATTCCATAATCTTGCCATCCCAACTAAGCTGGCTGGTTGTCACTTATGACAAGAAAACTGAAAACATAACACATGACATGACAGAGAAGCCTAGACAGAGTCATGCCTCATTATGTAGAGACAAGTGGAATTACATTACTAGTTGTCAGTTTATAAGATGTACCACCTTTACACAAATTGTTCATTCAAACAAGTAATACATCATGTAACAGCACTGTGCAGTACAAATCAGGCAGACCGGCATCAGTTAGGGCAGGATTAGGCAAAATGAGTGAAATTTGTGACCTGGGCATAATCATGAATCTTGATTTCAAGAATGTCATCCTAGAACACTCCACATATTCTGCTTTGTCTTAAATGAGCTACATTTTACCCTCAAGTTATTTCAGTGTAGGGAAATTGGGGGGATGCAGTTCACAGGACAAGTTGCCCCTAACCCCATTATTTTCTCTTCTGATCAAATGATGGGGCCAAATCTAATCTCTAAGTGTAGTTTTGTGTCAAGAAAAGTATTCAAGAAAAATGGGGGGTTGCGAAGAGTCTACCAAGTTCTGCCTTCATGGTACAGTTCATCCATACTCGTCTGGATGCTACCATGTTACAAGGTACCTGTGCTATTGTGCTGGAACATGATAGCACAGTACACATTCAGGGGCAATAATTCTTAGGGTCATTTGATCTAAATTCTTACCTTAAATTGTACAAAAAATTATCGGGGTTGTGAAGAGAGATATACATACTAAAAAGGTAAGGTGCAATGTCCTAAGTGGCCACCAGAGGTAGATACAGAGTCACTACCTAGGAGTAATTTATGCTAGACACTATTACACATGTCCTTCTCTGAAGCCTTGACTTGTTATTCTGGCACTTCCTGTGACTCATCTCAGGCCAGGAATTTTTAAAACTGTGTAGACCAGAGATGTTCTAAAATAAGCTTAGTGCTGTATCTATCTTTCAAAGCAAGCCTGGCTTAAAAACCTCAATCCTGACCCAGTGGTTAGTCTTTAAAATTTTAGAAGCTTAGATTTGATCCCCACTCTGGGAGGACTGCACTGCAATGTAAGAGACCAAAGTTCAAACCCTCCCCTGGAGCACCTAACACATCGTGGCCATCATAGGCCACATCATGGGACACGCCGGGTTGTATTTAGTTTAAATATAAAAAATGTTTGTCATGCTTCTGGTTAGGTGTAGCTAGGCACTGTGTCCTCAGTTGGTCTGTGACTTTTATTTTATTACAAGGGCTTTGTGGGGCAGGGTATAGTGGTGGGTTTTTAAATAAAGCTATAGTTAGCATAGCAGAGGACTGTAATGTGTTTTCCCTTGGCTGCATGTGATTTTTGTGAGTTAAACCAACAAAGCAGAGTTATGGACCATGATCTTGTTTCCACTGACTGCAATGGGAGTGAGCACGAGGATGAGAGGACGTGTTGGATGGGTCCTGTTACAAGGGGAGGCAGAACAGCTAGAGGACTGTTTACTCTTGTTTACTCTGTGTTTACTCTGCACCCCAGAGGCTGCACAGAGAAACCTGCTGAGCTTTCGGCCACACTGGAGCACAGTCAAAGCCCCCTCACCCACACAGAGATTCCCACCTAGCTCCCCAGAGCCAGAGTGCAGTGAAAGCCCCCCAGCAGCTTCGGGATCACCTTGCCATCCTTCTGTGGTCCAGCAGGATCGTAACATGCTCAGGGCCACAATGGTCAGCCCAGAGGTCTTTTGCCTGTCCAAGCTATTGTCCCAAAAAAACCCTGCCAGCAGTGACAAAGCACCAACAAAACCCCTCAGCAGTTTTGGACTCCCAATGAAGTCTCTCAGGAACCCAGGAGGACCATGTCACCCTGATGGCTGCAGGGAGTGGGCCAAAAGCAGAAAGACACTACCTCCTGGATCCAGGTGCCCTTTTTCTCTTAGCTGCATTAGATTTCTGTGAGTTTAGACAGTAAGACTGAGTTCAGGGCCATAACCTTGTCTCTACCCAGTTTTCTGAGAGCTCCTTATGCCATAATACTTTTGGTTTTGTGAGGAGAAAAAAAAGTTTGTGTTTTTTCTTTTTGAAGTGAAAATGTAAAGTTAAACTTTTAGGGCAAGAAGTCCCAACAAGGGGCAAAATAACCCAAAATGGCGTTTAAAGTGTTTCTCTTTATATGTTACTTGTATTACCTCACCAGGCTTCTTACACCAGGAGGATTTTGCCCCAAACTACTTTTGGCCAATATCCATGCCAAAACTGTCATACCATGTAGAGATTTCTTAATTCCTCAGAGAGTTTGATGATGGTAGACCATATTTTCAACAACTTACCCCAGCCTAACAGGCTTAGTTTGAGTGTGTATCTCCTGACATAGATGTTGAAGACCTGCACCAATAGAAGATACAGATGGAAGCCTTCAATAGCTGTCCAGGTTAACGTGCCCAACAGGGCCCAGTGCAATAAGAGTCCCAGGGATAGGCAAGCTGCCCCCTCAGCTTTGGACCAAAAGGAACTAGCCAAGAAGAAGAAGTGCAGGAGGAACAGTGAGCCTGTCAGCTGCATGTGAATGATGACCGAGTGATCTGCCTTTACCTGCCTGTGGAGAGAGTGGCCATACATTGTGCTGCAGTTAGAATGGAAACAGATGCCTTTAAAAGTTTGAAAAATTTCATTTGTCTATCATTAACAGTGCTGATAAGCTGATGTACATACAAAGCAAGATTGTCTATGGTTAGCAGTGTTGACAGTGGTCCAACAGTGCAAGGATTTGAGTCTGTCGGAAACCAAAGCCAAACTCTATGGTATATTTTGCATGCTGTAGCAATGACCATTGATACATGATTCCATTGTTCATGCATTTTCTTTTAAACATCGCTCACACTGTGTCCTTTGTGCATTGTGTTATAGAGTCTTGTGGTGAAGCATCAGTTTCTAATCATGAAGTGGATCATTTGGGATAGAAAGTAGGCTACTTTTCTACTTGTTAAGATGGTAAGCTAAACGTTAGTGAAACTATTACTTGTACTGGGTAAATTATTTTGCTAGTGTTGTGTTTCTGAATTATGTGTCCACCAACAGGGCTCAGTGCAGAGTATGGTGAACCTCCAGCAGCACTCAACTCTGCTTTGAGTAACCTGGAATTGACTGATTAGTTGGCACTGTAAGCTAGATACTAGCTACTATCTATAGTGACTATATTTAAGGAAGTGCTTGATTATTAGATGAGTGGAGAAGATGTGTTCAGGGGAATAGTTGAAACTGCGTGATAAATTGTAGTATCCAATAAGACACAGCTAAGGAAATGGCATGTAAGTGTATGTGTGACCGTCACGGCCATATGAGTTGATTGGACATCTCCTCCCAAAACCATGAGCATTAATATGGGGTTGCCCTGTCTTTGTGTCTATTACAGCCTCCACTCTTCTGCTAAGGCTTTCCACAAGAATTTTGATAGTCCATGTTAGATTTTGTACCTAGTTCAGTGAGGTTGAGGTCAGGGCTGTATTTAGGTCACTGGAGTTCCTCCACACCAAACTCAACAAACAATGCCTTCATACCCCTCGCTTTGTGCACAGGGGTAACTGGAACAGGTAAGAGTCTTCCCTAAACTGTTGCCACAAAGTTGGAAGCATATAGTATGGGTTGTGTGTCCACATACTTTTGGGTGTATTTTAAGAGCTGTCTCACCTGTGGCATAGAGACAGCATGAGGGCGATGAGTGTGAATACCACAGAAAGGCATGACCCAATGTATGTGATATACTCAAGACGATGAATATTAACAGGATCTGGCGCATCAGGACTCTGTTAGGGAACAACATTGTGAACAAGAGTTATATCAAGAATCAGGAATGATGGAAAGAATCAAAATGTAAGATTGCGAAAATGGAAAAAAAATCTGTTTTGGTGTAAAAAAAAACACAAAAGGAGTTCTGCCAGTTTATTGGATGAAAAAAATATTTTTATGATAATGATGGAAATATGAAAAATAGAAATCGAAACAGAAAAATCATGCTAAATATGAAAAGTTTAGCAAAAGTGAAATAAAATGAAAAAAAAAGGCTTGAGAGCCTTTAGGGCCCCAGAATTGAGAGAGCTATCAATCTGTCCAGCCTTTTTCCTCCCAAAAAGAACTGAGTCCTGTGTCTTCTCCAAAACCACATGCCCCCCTCCCTCTCTCTAATTTTTTAACCCCCACCAGACAAGCCCTCATTACCATCATCTATTTGTGCATAGGTTTTGTGTGTCTTATATATATATATATATATATATATACACACACACATATATATATATATATATATAATGTGTGTGTGTGTGTCTGTGTGTCCTGATGTCTTGAGCCCAACAGCCTTGAACATTGCACAGATAAACTCTAGGCACAAAAGAACATCTACGCAATGGCACATTTTAAAATAACTCCTGTAATGATTATATTTCTGATTCTTTTTAATTAACCATTAAATAACATATAGCTGAAAGGGCAAGAACCCCAGATCCCTTACAAAGTGCTCTTTAGAAAGTTAGTGTTTGACCATCATAGTCTGTTTGGAAGCCAGAACTTACAACAAGCACTGCAAAGAAACTGAGGTGATTGCATTCACAGACAATGTCTGTGTTGTTGTGGATGGTGTTACAGCCGTCTGTGCTCCAACTACCTAAACGTACAGAAACAAACATGAAACAGGAAATCAATGTATGTCTTTTTTACTTCTGCCTAATTTATGTGCAGTTATATGTCTTGCTACTGTAACACTGCAAGAGACCCACAGCTTGTTGTAATGTTCTCATTACCAGCTTCTTGCAACAAGAAATGATTCTTTCAAAAATTTCAGTTGAAAAAGTTAAAAGTTTGGTTCAGGACCTTGCTCGCTATTGTGTGACATCTTCCAGAAGACACATTTTCTGCTCTCATTCTGAAACAAATGAATGTTTTTTGGAAAAACACAACTTAAAGCAAATTACTTCAATTCTGAACTTATCAAAATTATACATTGTATTAACTGGTGTATTAGGCTGCTCAGTAGTTACGTACATTTCAAAGGGGGTTCTACCTAATAAGTGACATAAGCAGCTGCTGAGGGCCCTATGGCCCTGTACCATTGAAAAAAAACGAAGAGAAAAAGCTTAAAGATAATGGTATGTTTTGTTTTTCTGGTGTTAATGCTATATTATTTGTTTTGGCTTGCAGTCAGACAGCAGGAAGAGTTCAGTTTGGGTTCTGTCTAACGAAGTAGGTTTGACTTCGACTTATGGGATTACAATGAGCATGTTAATCAGTATATATTCACAAAAGGGCATCTATGCAATTTGACACATGACTTTGAGGATCATATGAAAAACAGCAATGTTGCTGTCTCATGAAAAAAAATCGCTTTACACGCTCCCCAGAAATCAAGTCATTTTGGCTAAATCTCACTGATCACCTTTCACTACACTACCTTTCTCTCTTCTCATGACAAAGATTATCAGCTGCGCCTAAATATCTGTGAGCCTTCTTAAAACTTGTGTGACTGTGCAGTTGAGAAGCTTATTAGCCTTCAGCTGCGCAGTGCTTTCTGCAGCTCATTGGCTGTCCATCTGTATTGGGATATTTTTGAAATTGTGAAAATGGCACTCTTGTTCACTGGAAATGGGGGTTTTTGAAAACAAATTTTCATTTTTTGTGGTGATTTGAGAGCCATTTTTACTATATAATTGATTGGGCTTTACTTTTTCACTACACCACAGAATTGGGGCTTTGGACATTTGTATTTTATTTGAATGCTTGCAAAATGAATTGCAACCTATGATATTGCAGGTAATTTGGTGTAACTTGCACAAATGCCCAAATATACAGGATTGACTACACAGTTAAATTTTGTTTTATGATTGTTTTCTTTATATTTGTTAGTGTTAGCTTGTGGTCTCATTCATATAGTCGAAGCTTGATTTTTTTTTTTGTATTTATGATTTTCACAACTAAAATGTTATTCTTTATTTTTAGTGTCCCTAAAAATACTTTTAACAAGCAGCTCAACAGGCAGGGAGACTTTTTCTTTCTTTTCTTTAATACAGTTTTTACAACTAATTAAAAAAAAGGTTTAGTGTCATTCAGATAACAGAAATGAACTGAATACCTTTTATTATGATTATATAGTGATAATTAAATATTTTTAAAGGGTCAGTTGTATCACAAACTTAATTTCCAGCAGCTTAGTTACAGTGAATGGGTGATTTTGTTTCTTGCATTAACAGGAGAATTTCTTACCTGACTGACATTTACAAACTCTATCCTAACTGGATGAAAGAGGTTGTGGATGACCTGATCGCCAAGCCACACTCCTAAGACCTGCTCATGAGGAGATCCTTTGTCTGAAGTAGCCTGGGCCAAAATACATGTAGAGAACACCAGTGTGATTCAACTGTTTTTGCAGTCACTATAATTCAGAGCATCATGAACAATAGTTATTTGAAAAATCTAGTCTATTGCAGACCTCAAGCTGTAATGGGATTACTCATTACTTTTTAGAGAATGTGTTCTCACTTGTCATTATTTCTATTTTACTCTCTAAAGCACATGTGAATCTGTACTGAATAGAAAGGAAAAAGGGAATGCCCAATATTTATTTAAAAAGAGGCATCCAATCACAGTAAACATCATATAAAAGGCCTGTCACTACCTTCCTTTGAACAAGACACAGCCACTTATGCTTGAATAAAATTATTAATTGTGTATTGCTGTTTGAAAACCTGTAAACTAACCAGTAGAAACAATTCAAAACCTTGAAATAAAATCAAGCTTATAGAGCTGTTACTAAACGAAAGTCAAGTCTCGCCTCTTTAGGTGAGCTTCTCTGTTCTTAAATTTTATGCTAGTAGGATTAGATGCTTTGACAGATTAATTGTGGAGTTTATGCTGCTTCCTGTTCTCACAGTGTGCTGCTCATATTCACAATCTAAGTCAGCTTTTGCACGTAGTTCAAACACACATGCAAGTTACATATCGGCATGGATAATCTATATAGAGGAAATTTACGCTTTACATGTATTTAATTTTGTTCTCTCAGAGAGATACACTACATTGCTACAGGAAGAAGTAAACACTTTACTGTAACAGAGTGCCTTGCTCTGTAGTCTTTGGCTGTTTTTTTTTGTGAACATGTAGATTAATGTTTTTCATATTCATTTTTGCCGTAACAAAAATTAGTACATTGTATATATTATTATATATGTATTATATTAAAAACACACGCTACTGCAATACTATAGTTTATGTCATATATACTTACACTTTGAGCCAGCTTTACTAAATGAAGCACTAATTATTGATACTTTGTGTCACTGGGGGTGGGTAATTTAGTGGCTTATTTACTAAGAACTTTCATGCAAATGAACACAGGTGCCACTTCATAATTAACATATGAATACAAGTAGAGATTGTATGTAATTATACTGACTTTCTGTTTCAAAAACATGTTTGTTTGGTAGTTTGAACTGAACTGAGTTCTGTGCTCTGTTCCATTTTAAATTCATGTGAAACTATAAAACCCTTGTTTCATTTCATTTTACAGTTAATTTGAGGAACACATTTTCTAAACTGGCTTCATCAAACTGACCTTATCAGGGTAAAGGTAAAAGCAGTATAACTGTAGCACATGTATTTGAAGCTTAATGATTTGGTTGAGCTGTGTTGGGGACTAGTTTAAAGTAAAACTGTGGACTGTCTGTTAGGTTGGTGTTGAGAAACACTGCTGTAGAGCCAGGGTCCAGTCCTGGAGAGCCAGAGCACTGCAGATTGTAAGTGTGGGTTTAGTGTTATTAGTCTGTTTAACCACAGACACATCTGTAGTGGACTATGTTGGGAAATTGGAAGAGATTGAAAAGTCATGCACAAGTAAGCATTACAGCTCTGTACAGGTCTTTTAGCCCATGATTTGAATCAGGAATCTGCTACTAACCTCAAAAAGGCTGCTGTTGAGAACAGATACGATCAAGTACACTTCTTGATCACTGTCTGACAGTGTGCTTTTCAGGACAGCTTCTGAGGGAATATGGATTATGTGTCCATACACTGTGTCCACTCTCGCCTGTGAAAGCAACAAATTATACAAAATTCATTATGTATGCATGACTAACTGTGCTGCATTAGAGCTTGCAAGCGGGTATAAAAAGGGCCATAAGAGGCCCATGGTACGCGTTTCTCCCCACTCGTTTTATGTACTAGGTTTGAGTTGTGTTGTGTTCTATGTTCTTATTGTGTTGGGTGGTGTTTTTAGCAACTATAACTTTGTTTTTAGCTTAAAGAAAAAGCCTCTGGCTTTGAGTGACGTCTCTGTTTTAATTGTTTCTTTTAGTGGCTTTTCTGCCATGTTTGTATGAAAAAAGCATGTTTCAAGGTAAAAATATGGCCTCTCCTGACTTCTTCTGAGCGTTGCCACAATATTATCCTGCACTTTGCAGTGCTAGTAGGCTGTGTGCTGGGATGTTCATGTCTGGTTGCTAAATCCTGCAGATCAGGTTCCTGTTTTTGATTATTATCTGCTGGAGATCCATAGCAGGTCCGTCAAACCAAAATTTGAATTCAGATTCAAATGTAGAAAGGAATATTCAAATGTTAAATTCCCCGTGCAATTTCACTGCTGCCAGGACTTAGTAACTCTGTCTGCGGCTGCCAGATAAAATTTTAAAAAGTTAGTTTTAAAATGCGTAAATTTATTTGCTCTTTACCATCTCAGTCAGTTTGAACACAACAATGTTTATTGAACAAACGCTGATTGACACTGCTAGGCGGACGTGTTTTCATATGAGATAATGCTTAAACCATTGACACTTGTTCATGTAGTATGCTAATAATCATGAAATATTCTAAAAGTAGTGAGGTAAGCAGCTGATTTAGCTGCTTGACTAAGCACTACTACAGGTTTTTATATGCTACACACAGTATGGATATGTGTTCAGTTGCACAGCCAACCTGTTTTAGCTTATAATAATGACAGAATATTTTATGGCATATGGGTATTTTCATTCTGAAAGGCATGTCTGATTAGGCCCATATTTGTTTGAGGACCACATTGAGGTCCTCAACCCCCATGTTTAGAACCACTGACTTACAACACTGAGTTTTTGCGGATGTTGGTATTTATGCTGAGGACCTCCTTGTGGAATCACAGCATAAACTTAGAAATATGGCATATATTCAAATGTATCCCCCTATTTTCTTTGTGTTTGAAAAATAATATATTTAAATTTTGAATATATTCAAATATTTGACACAAAAACAAGGGAAAACTTATTAACTAATTTCATTTCTAATGCCTAGCTGAGAGCCTTAGTTGATAGTGTGCTGTGTGTCCACTCTGGCCTGTGAAAGCAATGAGTTAGTTTCAGGCTTAGGGAAATGAAAAGATTACTGCCATTTGCACATTGCAAAACACAGCTGACTCAAAAAGGTTAAGTGCCATGAAATTGCTGTAATGTAAACTTTCATCTGAAGATATAAAAACAGGAAATTAAAAAAAAGCAATGGCTTAATTGCATTCCTTTGAACTCTTTTTAAGTTGAAGCAGGACTAATGTGGAAAAGATACTCCTTGGAAGTCTGTCCATGAAAAGAAAAAGGAAAAATAGTCTTTTAAAATACTTGTCAGTGAAAAATATGGCAGTGTCTTATCTTAAATGGACTTAAGTACCAAGCTTTTGCTCAACAACTCGCATAATGACGTTTATAAAAGTTTTAACACACTGCTGCTGCAAAATTCTGGTTTAACCCTTTCAACACCCAGAAGCCAGCGGTGGGCCCAAAGTTTTATTACACACTTCTATAACCTTAGAAAACCTTTATACCCCTCTAGCTGGTGCCTGGCATGGGCTATGGTGACCTTAGGCTCATGTGCGGCTGCTCCAGAGGGTCCCAATCTGCTATGAATGCTTTTTCATAAAATTACAGTTGTGCATAACTCAACACGTATGATATGGATCCAATGGGTTCCATATCACGTAGTGTATTTGTTGCTTCATTCAGTTTTACAGCAAGTGTTTTTACAGTAAACAAGTGTTATTAATGCAAGGCACATGTGGTTGTGAATAAATATGGAAAATGCTCTTACCGCACTGGAGGAGTTTGCAGACCTCAAATAGAAATCTTTTTCAGAACCATCTAGTAAATGTTTGCCCTTTTTACAATGCCTCATCCTGTCTTCAACACACCTGTTCACAGATTGTCAGCATTAATGAATCATTGTCATTAGATGCTATTCTATATTCTTACTGACAAAGCAGTAGTAGAAGCTTGTAGAAGCTGTTTATGCAAACCTACAAAAAAAGAATAAACCCATACTGTCCAAAATGTCTTCACGGGTCACAGGGACATGGACATGAATCAGATGGTAAAGCTTAAAGCATTTTAAATACCCTCCAGGTCTACTAGACTATATGAATTGCTTTGTTGATGATTTAAGTTTAGAATTTTAATTTCATGAAGGGCAACACTTTACTTAGGTCATATACTTTGTAAAAATAAGTAGTATTACTTCAGGAAAAATGACAGTAGTGACCTTTTGTTTGATAAATATGAATGTTTGATGACATTAAAAATGCTGACTTTAGAAAAACACAAACTAATACATAGAAAATGGTCACCAGTTAGCCACAGCTTCAGTTCACTGCTGACATTTTTATTTATTTGTACAGTGTTTATGACCGAATCAATAACCATTAAAGAACTCATTATTAATCATTCATTACCCTGTATTATTGTCAAATCTTATTGGTAGTTGTAACCATGCTTTGTTATATAATCTGGTCATTTAACTATTCTGTATTTTAATTAAAATGACCAGTGGTGGGAATTCTGGCCTTTTTTCTCTTAGTGTTCGCTCTGCTGTAGTTTAACTCTGTGTAGCTGAGATCTCATAGCTTTATTAACTGTAATAGCAGCTACGGTGATTTGGCTGCTGCTGTGTAAACTTCCCAAAGTTTACAAAGAAATAAAATGATAAAACCCAAATCCATCCATCCATCCATCCATCCATCCATCCATCCATCCATCCATCCATCCATCCAT
>NC_051229.1:21034649-21039165 GCF_015220715.1 Pygocentrus nattereri
TGCTGCGCCTCCTGGCTTTAACCCTGACAAATCAGCCGAGAGAGAGAGAGCGCGAGAGCAAGGGAGAGAGGGAGATAAACAGAGAGAGAGAGAGACAGACAGACAGAGAGAGAGAGAGAGAGAGAGAGAGAGAGAGGGAGATAAACAGACAGAGAGCGAGAGCAAGGGAGAGAGGGAGATAAACAGAGAGAGAGAGAGAGACAGACAGACAGAGAGAGAGAGAGAGAGAGAGAGAGAGGGAGATAAACAGACAGAGAGCGAGAGCAAGGGAGAGAGGGAGATAAACAGAGAGAGAGAGAGAGACAGACAGACAGACAGAGAGCAAGGGAGAGAGGGAGATAAACAGACAGAGAGAGACAGACAGACAGACAGACAGACAGACAGAGAGCAAGGGAGAGAGGGAGATAAACAGACAGAGAGAGACAGACAGACAGACAGACAGACAGACAGAGAGCGAGGGAGAGAGGGAGATAAACAGACAGAGAGCGAGAGCAAGGGAGAGAGGGAGATAAACAGAGAGAGAGAGAGACAGACAGACAGAGAGAGAGAGAGAGAGAGAGGGAGATAAACAGACAGAGAGCGAGAGCAAGGGAGAGAGGGAGATAAACAGAGAGAGAGAGAGAGACAGACAGACAGAGAGAGAGAGAGAGAGAGACAGACAGACAGACAGACAGACAGAGCAAGGGAGAGAGGGAGATAAACAGACAGAGAGCGAGACCAAGAGAGAGAAGGAGATAAACAGACAGAGACACATTGGCTGGGTCTGTCATGTGACGAGTCACTGGGGAAATCAGCCGGTCATATAAGAGCTCTCAGCAGCTGAACCTGTACCGGTCTGTTTTGCCCCGGTCACTGCAATACGGAGTACCTGGCCAGGTAACAACTGCCGAGCACAGGTTAATGTGCATGAAGGTGATGATGTACCTAATAAAGTGGCAGGTGAGTGTAAGTGGCAAGTTTGAAAGTAGTGTAGTGTATGATGAAGACTGAAAGACATTTCTGAGACATGTAGAGACACGCTTCCAAAAAAGTGAATTTTTCTGGCAGTTGAAATGACGTTAATGTACGGCTCTGATACGGATCAGATAAAGACCAGGTACCTACTTTGTGCCACTGATGAGAAACTCTGTGTTGTATATCAGGAGAAAAAGCTTTGTTCATAGTGAGGGGAGTGAAAGCCCATGATAGATCATCCCTTCTGAAAATTGTGCTAATCTCCCACCACACTTTTAAATCCCACCACACTGTGACTCAGGCCCTATTTTGGAGAGGCGTACATTAGGTAGGACGAGCCCACCCTTATCTTTAGGAAGCTGGAGCTTTGATAAGCCTAAGTCTCGGTTTTGTATGATACCAGATGAATCGGCTTATGCGTCTTTCAAAATCAATGGCAACAAGGTCATGGGGTCATCTGTAGGGGGGATAGTATCCTAGGAAGAATATTCTTTTTAATGAAGTTTATCCTCCCTGTCCATGAAATCGGCAGGTCCGTCCACCGAGCCATGTCCTCCTTAACCGTTTTAATATTGAAAAAAAGATTTTAGCGCACCAAGCTTTTTTTACATTTGGGGAATACTGTATTCCCAAGTAGTTAAATCCATCCAAAGACCATTTAAAAGGAAAAGATGGAATGGAGGTCAGATCTTCGAACTTCCCAGGCGGGGTTGCTTCTGACTTGTCAAAGTTGATCTTCCATCCATCCATCCATCCATCCATCCATCCATCCATCCATCCATCCATCCATCATCTTCCGCTTCTCCGGGGTTCGGGTGGCGGGGGCAGCATCCTGAGCAATGAGGCCCAGACCTCCCTTTCCCCAGCCACTTCCACTAGCTCCCTGGGAGGGATTCCGATATAGTCACGCCAGCGTGTCCAGGGTCTTCCCCGGGGTCTCCTCCCGGGTGGACTTGTCAAAGTTGATCTTGTAACCAGAAAAACAGCTGAATTCTCTTATCAAGTCTATCAAATGTGATCTGCATACTGAGCTCTAACATCAGTTATCGGACCTGTTTTTATAGCGCCGGGATTTGGAGGAAAGAAGTTATAAAGATCTATATTTACTATGAAGAAGAGAAAATGTCAATTAATCAAATCAAATCAAATTTATTTGTAGCACTTTTTACAACGGATGTTGTCACAAAGCAGCTTCACAGAATTCCAGAAAAGACAGAGTTTTAACAAGGATGTAAAACCCCCCTGGTGGGCAAGCCAGCGGCAACAGTGGCAAGGAGAACCTCCCTCAGTGCTGAGGAAGAAACCTTGGGAGGAACCAGGCTCACCAGGGGGACCCGTCCTCCTCTGGTCAGACTACCTACAGAGTTATTATACTACTAATATTAATAGCAGTAATATTGGTATTAGGAATAGCTGGGAGTCTATGAGAACATCAGTGTAGGGTGGGCAGCTAGTCCAAGGCAGGTGGTGGCAGCTGGGGTGTGGGCAGCTGGTCTGAAGCGGGCAGCAGGAGGGCTCAGCAGTCGGTCGTCCTTCAGTGTCCGGCCGGACATGTGGGTGATTGTATACTCAGAAAGAAAGCAGGGAGTTTGTACATAAACAGGGAATGTGAACATTTACAGAGTGCGGCTAACGACTCCGGCAGATCTGACTATGACAGCTTAACTAACAGGAGAGAACCAGAAGGACACACAGACACGGCAGCACTCTGAGACAGTCTGGCATCCCTCCGCTCCACCGTCCACAAACCTGAGTGACCGCGTGAAAGCAGGTCAATTAATAATAATAAACAAAAAAGGCCTATTGGATACACACACATAATGCACATAATAAGGAAAATAAGGTCAATTATCAAATATATCTCCGTAATTAAGGGGGAGGGGCTGTATTACATGTACACATGCATGACGGTGAGGCAATTGGGGGGCTGCAGGACCCCCTGATACAAGGGGAAAACACTTTTCTCAGGCTCTGGTTAAAGATCTGCCCCCTGTATTCTCAGTTTTAAAGGCGATTTAATGTGAATAAAAGTTACTGAGTGAAATGATCACACAGATCCAGATGATCAGCATCACTGCTGTGACCCAGAAACCTGAGAAGGATCCATGTGCAGATTTATCGACAGCAGGGCAGTCCAGAACTCGGAGTCAAAAGGCAAAGCAAACAAGGTCGTAACAGAGGTCAGTCCAGAAAAGCCGGACAGACAGAGCAACGGGCAAAAGCAGAGGTTCAAAACACCAGCAAGACAGAGGAGCGGGCGATGCTCCACACTGACTGGCTGAATGGGAGGAGTATTTAAGGTGTGACTGATCAGGGAGGTGAAGGTACAGGTGGTTTGGTTTGGGGAACAGGGCTGTTACTCGGGAGAGTGAGACCTCTGGTGGCCAGATAGTGAATTGCTGACAATTGTTGTACTTCTAATCCACTCTAGCTGTAATACACACTGTAAAAAAAGATTTTTTACAGACATTGACCTCAAAAAATAATTTATCTAGACTATTATTGATTTAACTTTAGCTTTTCTTTGAAAGACCCTTTGGGTTATTTATTTAGATTTTGAGCTGTGATTTAACCACCAACAAACACCTTCCAACAACTGTGAGGCAATTGTGAGTCCCTACAGAGACGACAGCTCATCTGCTGCTGCACAGTTTGTGTTGGTCATCCTCTAGTCCTTCATCAGTGGTCACAGGACGCCAGTGTTGGACAGTAACTGAGTAACTGAGTAAATGTAATTAGTTTCTGTACTTTAGTATTTTTGGTGTATCTGTACTGAAGTTTCTCCGTTCTGGTCGACTTTTTCCTTTCACTCCACTACATTTCAGAGTCTAATATCCGACTTTTTCCTCCTACATTTTGAGAAATCTGTCGTTCCTTTTGGTTTCTGTGTGTATAAAAACGTCACATGTCAAAACGAAGGAAGCGCAAAGCCAGAGCACCAATCAGGGCCCAGCGGTCACTTTGTTCAGAGCTGGTTTTGACCTGTTCGTCATACCGACCCAGTGCAGCACGCGGTTCAACGTCAGCGCAGCAGCGTAAAACTTTGGGAGAGTCTGTTCAACATAAATGATGAACTAACCTAACTTTGTGTAAATAGAGCTCAATATAGAAATATGTCCACATATGCAGTCGAGACTGACGCGGCTTTTTTCTGAATTTCTACAAACACCATTTCATTTTATAGTAAATGAGTTTGGGCTGGTTTATGTTTATGAACAGACGCCTACAGATCAACATAGTAAAGGAGCTCATCTGTGATCCTGAGTTTAAAGCCAGTTTTTATTCAACTTAAACTTGGAACTAAGTTGTAAATAAATCTGAAACTGAAACTTTGCTTGTGTGTAAAAAGTGATTTCAGAGCCACTCGGTTCTCCCTGATGGAAACTGTTTACCTTCAGTGTTTTGTGCTTCTGATCATTTTAATAGACGTCAGCGTCACTAATTAATGACATTCTATTAAAAGACTGGTTTACCAAGAGAGACGCTGGAGGACTTTCACCTGAAATGAGTTCATGAAGCCAGTCTGGTTATAAAAATGATAACAGGACATCAGAGCCAGAAT